>NC_034597.1:80555547-80562651 GCF_900095145.1 Mus pahari | reverse complement strand
TAGGATGCATGGGTCAATTTCAATATTTTTGAATCTGTTGAGACCTGTTTTGTGACCAATTATTTGGTCAGTTTTGGAGANGGTACCATGAGGTGCAGAGAAGAAGGTATATCCTTTTGTTTTATGATAAAATGTTCTGTAGATATATGTTAAATCCATTTGTTTCATAACTTCTGTTAATTTCACTGTGTCTCTGTTTAGTTTCTGTTTCCANGATCTGTCCATTGATGAGAGTAGGGTGTTGAAGTCTCCCACTATTATTGTGTGAGGTGTAATCTGTGCTTTGAGTTTTAGCAAAGCGCCTTTAATGAATGTGGATGCTCTTGCATTTGGAGCATAGATGTTCAGGATTGAGAGTTCATCTTGGAAGATTTTACCTTTGATGAGTATGAAGTCCCACTCTTTGTCTTTTTTGATAAGTTTGGATTGGAAGCCGAGATTATTTGATATTAGAATGGCTACTCCAGCTTGTTTCTTCAGACTGTTTGCTTGAAAAATTGTTTTCTAGCCTTTTACTCTGAGGTAGTGTCTGTCCTTTTCCCTGAGATGAGTTTCCCATAAGCAGCAAAATTTCGGGTCCTGTTTGTGGAGCCAATCTGTTAGTCTATGCCTCTTTATTGGTGAATTGAGTCCACTGATATTAAGAGAAATTAAGGAAAAGTGATTTTTTTTTCCTGTCATTTTTGTTGTTAGAGTTGGCATCCTGTTCTTGTGGCTATCTTCCTTTAGGTTCCTTGAATGGCTACCTTCTTGCTTTTTCTAGGGAGTGGCTTCTGTCCTTGTACTGGTGTTTTTCCATTATTATCCTTTGAAGGGCTGGATTTGTTGAAAGATATTGTGTGAATTTGGTTTTGTCATGGAATACTTTGGTTTCTCCATCTATGGTAATTGAGAGTTTAGCTGGGTATAGTAGCCTGGGCTGGCATTTGTGTTCTCTCAGGGTCTGTATATCATCTGTCCAGGATCTTCTTCATTTCATAGTCTCTGATGAGAAGTCTGGAGTAATTCTTATAGGCCTGCCTTTGTATGTTACATGACCTTTTTCCCTTACTGCTTTTAATATTCTGTCTTTACTTAGTGCATTTGTTGTTCTGATTATTNTNTGTTGGAAGGAATTTCTTTTCTGTTCCAGTCTATCTGGGGTTCTGTAGGCTTCTTGAATGTTCATGTCCATCTCTTTAAGTACGGGCAGTTTTTTTTTCTATAATTTTTTGAAGATACTTGCTGGCCCTATAAGTTGATAATCTTCATTCTCATCTATTCCTAATATCCATAGATTTGGCCTTCTCATTGTGTCCTGCATTTCCTGGATGTTTTTATTTAGGATCTTTTTGGATTTAGCATTTTCTTTGATTCCTGTGTCCATGTTTCCTATGGAATCTTCTCTACCTGAGATTTTCTCTTCCATCTCATGTATTCTGTTGCTGATACTTGCAACTATCGTTCCTGATTTCTTTCCTAGGGTTTTTATCTCCAGAGTTGTCTCCCTTTGGGTTTTCTTTATTGTTTCTACTTCCATTTTTAGATCTTGGATGGTTTTGTTCAATTCCATCTCCTTTTGGTAGTGTTTGGTAGCGTTTTCCTGTAACTCTTTAAGGGATTTTGGTTTTTCCACTTTAAAGTCTTCTGTTTACCTGTGATTTCCAGTATTTCCTTCTTAAAGTCCTCCATCATCATCATGAGAAATGTCTTTATATCCATGTCCTGCTTTTCTGATGTTATGGTGTATCCAGGACTTGCTATGGTGGAAGAGTTTGGTTCTGATGATGCCAAATAACCTTGGTTTCTGTTGCTTCTGTTCTTATGCTTGCCTCCTGCCATCTGATTATATATTGAGTGCTTGCTGCCCTCAATATATCTGATTGGAGCCTGTCCTTCCTATAATCCCAGTTGATTCAGGACTTCTCAGAGTTCAGATTTCTCTGTGATTCTTTGATTGTGGGCTCCTGTGAACCTGAGATTCTGGGTGTGTCTGAGTTCTTGGCAGTCAAGCTCCTCTGAGACACTTAAATACTAGTGGGACCCAGCTCCTGTTATCCTGGGATTCTGTTGTCCTAAGATCCTGGGCGTGTTACATTGCATGGAAATGGTGTCTCCTTTGAGGACTGTGGAGTTGTCTGGTCTGTTTGAAACCAAGGTAAAACTGAACTAATTAAAAGTAACCTGAGCCTCTGATCAGGAAAGGCTCTGGTGTCCTTGTTCCTGCTGTCACAGACCTGTCACTATTGGATTGGAGCAGCTGTTATGTTCCACTCACTAGTGATCCTAAGATCGCTTGGGCAGGCCCCTAGGGACCATCGGGGTGTCCACCAAATCCGTGTCCTAGGTGATCTGGTGCTGGTGCAGACCAGAAGGGGCTTGTGAGCCTAGTCAGGCCAGTTTTCTGCTGCCCCAGTGCTGTCTCAGTTCCTGTGCGCAATTGGATTGAAGCAGATGTTGTGTTCCATTCACCAGTGATCCTAAGATTACCTGGGCAGTCCTCTAGGGACAGTGGGGGTGTCTGCCCACTCCATGTCCTAGGTGATCCGGTGCTGGTGCAGACCGGAAGGGATTTGTGCCTCCTTGTAGTACTCTTAAGTAGCCTCTCTTTTTTTTGTCTGTTCTTGTAAGATTTGGGAATATCCTATGTTTGACTCCCTTTGTCACATCTTTGACTAATTTTGTAGTTCTTTCTCTGATTCTTCTCATTTACCTCACTATCAAACATGGCTACTTTCTTTTTACAAATTAACTTCAGGTTTATTGATTGTTTACTAAGGGTATATTTGTTTTCCAGACATAGGCATTAAATGTGTCTGGAGTATCTGTATTCCAGCTGGGTCACACAGACTTAAAAGATCCCTGGATGCAATCTCTTGCCAGAATAGACATATTTCTGGTTTAAAATTCTTCTACACACAGATCATCAAACTTGTTGGAAGTTATTTTACATAATTTCCATTTAGGATAGGAACAATCACTAAAATAATTTACAACGGGAATTAAATCAACCGATGATATTCTATTCCATTAGACACTGGTAACTCATGAGCTAAATGGAAGACTTAATAAAAATTATTTAAGATTCAGCACAGATTGTATACACACACACACACACACACACACACATATATATATACTTTAAATTATTTTTAACTCTAAAATTAGCACTAGGTCCTAAGCATTTAAATTATTACAGTAATTATAAAGTTAAATTTTAAATATAACTCATATTTTTGTTGAAATGTTTATTTTGCTAGGCTGATTTCCCCCTCTCAATCAATGGATAGGTTAAATTAGTTGTATTAAAATAGGTTGTATTAGTTAAATGATATTTATAGTGCTTGGATTGTAAAATTATTCAGTAGATATGTTTCTGCTTTTATTTAATGTAAACACCCTTGGCATTATCTTCTTTCTTATTACATCTAAGTCCACTAGACAGTGGAACAATTGCCCTTTTGAAATGTCTATCCTAGATGTAGCATTGAGCTGTGACCGATGGAAGCACCATAGCAGTCACGCAGAATATTTGCCAAAGGGGACAGCCACCTAAAGAAGATGGCAGTAATAGAATTCTGTACTGCAAACCCAAAGCTCCATAGCCATTAATAATGACGCCAGTGTGTTCATAGCTACACCAAACAACCTGTGCTAAATACTCTGAAACATAAGCTGAACTTAACCCTAGAAAGTTAGGTGATTCCCACCCCCATTTGTTTCTATATTCTTTGTTCACGTCCCCCATTATATTTACAAATAAATGAAAGAATGAAGAGTAAGTGAGAAATTTACAATATGTTATAAATTCCTTATAGAAACATGGAAAATAACATTGACTCACAGTGATAGAAAAACTGAAATATTTTGATAAAGCTGTATACTTGTGTCTTAGTATGCAAAAGATTTTTTTGAAAAACTCCTACATAGTTAAAGCAAAGATATTCTTTATTTTCTTTATTCTATCCTTCATGTCTCATTTATTTTCTTCCTCTAATCTTTGTTTCATGTCTACCTTCCTTTGCTTCTCTTTCTCCTTTCCATATTTTCTTTATTTCACCTTTTCTGTAGTCTTTATTATTATTACTATTATTCTTCTCTGTGTTTTTTCTTTTTAGTTATTGGTGTTGTAGTAGAATTTGAAGCCAAAATATGCCCATGCTACTTTGAGCCGGTCTCCATCCTTACATTTCATGTGCTTTTAAGATCTTCCTGTTCTAGCTCTTTCTTTCCTGGAATCTTTTATTTGATGTCTTTCAGTTTTAGTTTAGTACTAGACTTTTGTATTTATTTCTGAGAAAATGCAGGAATAAAGTCAAATTTAAGTTTCCAAAACAACCTGGTGGCACTTTCTTTACACTAGGAAAGTAAACAAGGACATATTTCTGTGTCTGTACATACCTTGGTACATGCAAGACAAAATGTAGGCATGACAGTCTTTACCTAGGTTTGCTACATAAAGTCCCTTATGTCTACAATGTCAAACACTGTATTTTTTTTATTTTCAGTTTAATTATTATATTATAGCCTGTTGGTAGTTGCATTGTAATTTTTCCTGAGACTGAAATATTTTGAAGGTAGTAGAGAAGCTTTTGTGACTCAAGAAGCAAACAAATGAACAAACAAAAACAAATCAAAAACTAAAGAGGATTGGAAAATTGTAAAAAACTGTTAAGTCTCAGAAAGCAAAACTTATAAGGGTACTACACAAATTAGAGGAAGTTTAATGCAGAACATGGCTGTTCTGGCAAAGGATCACATCCAAAGACTTTCTAGGGCTGTGTGAAACAATTGTATATTGCCAGATCCTCTGAGACAGCCAATCACAGTAAGCCACACCAAAAGAAAATTTTAGTTATACAGACAGACATATATATATGTGTGTGTGTGTGTGTGTGTGTGTGTGTATGTATGTATATCCTTAAAATGGTTTAAGAACAGCTGTACAACAAGAACAATTAGCTATGATAGTAAAAGGGCTTGAGAGACAAGAGAAAAGGAAGACAGAAGTGTTATTGTGAGCCTATGATACTTAATAAAACTGAAGATAAAGATAGTGAGCCCATTGAACCTATAACACCACCTCTTAATGAAATTGATAAAAGGTGACCACTCCTGCCGGCTTTTTAATTTACTGGGGAAATAATGACAAAAAAATGATAATCATTCACAAAATGAACAATTAGCCTGGAATCCTGTTAAAGTATAAATCTTAAATGTTTTAAAATATCAACAATAACTTATGGAATTCACTCATCCTTTATGAGACAGATGTGAAATACATGGGCTACCCAAAACAGGATTATCCCAAAGACAGGAAAGATTTAGCAGCTATATGGGAAGCTTGTTCTCAATTAAAATGGCTGACATGGTGATAAGAAGAAGATGAAACTATGTAAAATTGTAGTAAAGCCTGAAGTTATTAATATAGTGGAATTTCACTTGTTAAATGAGAAGAAATTTGCTGATTTAAGACAACAGACCCGATTGATGAATCTCTTATTATACAATATACTCTGATAGGTTTAAGAGCCCTGGATAAGGTGGAGGAACAGGAAAAAGGTCTATGTTGTTCATGAAGATTATTGCAAAGACCAGAGAAATTTACTGACTTACTACATAGATTAAAGTTCACTATAAACAGGACAATATTATATCCAGATACAATATGGGTATTAATTGAAACTGTAGCTTTTGAAAATGCAAATGAAGACTCTAAAAAAAAGTTCTTAGATCTTTAAAAGCTAGATCAAGACACATGGCCAAATGGATTATATAGTGATTTGGATATGTGTGGCTCAAGGAGTGGCACTATCAGGAGGGTGGCCTTCTTGGAGGAAGTATGTCACTTTGCCGGTGGGCTTGGAGACCCTTCACCTAGTTGCCTGGAAGCTAGTCATCTCCTGTCTCCCTTTGCATGAAAATTTAGAAATCTAAGATTCTCCAGTCCCGTGTCTGCCTGGATGCTGCCCTCATTCTACCTTGATGATAATGGACTGAACCTCTGAACCTGTAAGCCACAGGTGATGAAAGACATTGAGTTCATTTAAAATTGAAAAAGATATAATCTGAGTAAGAAAATCTCCCTAGTGAAAGGCTAAACTTAAGGAAGGAAGAGACATATAAAGTCAGCAACACAGACAATACAGAGAGCTGATGCTCCTCACAGGGGTACAAATCTACAAACCGGCTGAAGAAGGACAGATCATTTATCAGACTGGCAGACTGGAAAATCTTGATGCTGAAGTGGATATTTACTGAAGGACAAATCACCTAAATTGCAGTTATGAAAGATCATCCCATCAATAGATATTTATAAGGACATTTGGACTGTTAAGTTTGTGGGATTGATTTTTTTCTGTTATAATAACTAAACTGTTTTCAGTTCTTAGCTTAAACAGAAATGGGCAAGATATAGAGGAATTTTAATCCAACAACATGGCTATTCTTACAAGGAATTACATCAAAATACCTAGGTTTCTGTGATTGACTGGAATGCAGATATATCATACTACTTTAAGCCCTTGGGCTGGAATGCAATTATATACTTTGTGTACACATTTAAGGTAATACTAGTGTGTAGAAGAACACAGCTATGCTTTAAAGTGAAGTCTAATTGTGTTTCTGACAAAGTGACAAATCAGAGGAAGATTTGACAGAATGAGCCAGAGAATAGATATAGTGACCTCTTATGAGAACAGACAGGAAAGAGAAGTTACTTAAGAGAGCAGTACAGAGAGAGAGAGAGACAGGGGGAGAGAGAGAGAGAGAGAGAGAGAGAGAGAGAGAGAGAGAGAGAGAGAGAGAGAGTTTTGTTTTATTTTCCAAGACATTTTTACAGAGAGAACAAGCTAAACACAGCTGAAGACAGAATGAACCAGTTAATGTGAATGACCAAATAGATAAGAACATATTGACAAAATTAGTATAAGGTCAAGCAGAGAAACTCAAGAAGCAGAGGGAAGCCAGATTGAATCTGTCAGCTTTCAGAAGATCTTGAGCCTGAACAGCCAAGTTAAACTAGTCAGCCGCTGGGCGTGGTGGCGCACGCCTTTAATCCCAGCACTCGGGAGGCAGAGGCAGGCGGATTTCTGAGTTCGAGGCCAGCCTGGTCTACAGAGTGAG
>NC_034597.1:80554190-80555287 GCF_900095145.1 Mus pahari | reverse complement strand
AGGTCAGGAAGCAGGAGCTGATGCAGAGGCCATGGAGGGAGGTTACTGGCTTGCTTCCCCTGAGTTGCTCAGCTTTCTTTCTTTCTTTCTTTCTTTCTTTCTTTCTTTCTTTCTTTCTTTCTTTCTTTCTTTTATTTTATTTTATTATTATTTTTTAAATCCAACTTTTATCATGCCTTCATGATAAAAGTCATAGAGAATGTAGGCATAGAGAGGAAATGATGTCTTTTTTTTTCAATTTTTTATTAGATATTTTCTCCATTTACATTTCAAATGCTATCCCCCAAATTGCCTATACCCTCCCCCCCCCGGCCCTGCTCCCCTACCCACCCACTCCCACTTCTTGGCCCTGCTGTTCCCCTGTACTGGGGCATATAAAGTTTGCAATACCAAGGGGCCTCTCTTCCCAGCTAGAGACACAAGCTCTGGATAGAGCCCAGGACTACCAGCACATGGATGGCACCACCCATAATAGGTCCTCCCATCCTTGATCACTAATTGAGAAAATGCCTTTCAGCTGGATCTCATGGAGGCATTTCCTTAAGGGAGGCTCCTTCCTCTGTGACAACTCCTGCTTGTGTCAAGTTGACACACAAAACCAGCCAGTACAGTGAGTTTACTCAGAAGACAATTATATCTGGTGAATAAAAGTTACTTTTACACCCACCACTAAATAAATTTTAAGCAATTACTAGAGAAAAGTCACTACTCAGTGGAAGCTATTGCAGGATTGATCATTTAAAGAAGTTTATATGACATATTTGTTTCAGAAATTACAGTTTGTTTGATACATTCTGTTGCCCAGTTTTAACTGCCTCATTTGCAGAATGTTAATTTGTATAACCTGAACTCTATAAAGATGTTCCTGCTAATTTGAAAGGGATAGTTCTGCTAATTTAACTAATACTATGTTATACCATCAAGAACTTTGTCACTCATTTTATGTTATTTGAGGATATTGCCTTTGTATTTAGATCATATTTACCCCAACTCATTTCATATTCACCCCCTTCCTTAGCTTTCTGTCTTCTTATCTTTCTTCCTTCCTTTCTTTCTTCCTTCCTTTCTTTCTTTCTTTCTTTCTTTCTTTCTTTCTT
>NC_034597.1:80525659-80554055 GCF_900095145.1 Mus pahari | reverse complement strand
TCCTTCCTTCCTTCCTTCCTTCCTTTCTTTCTTTCTTTCTTTCTTTCTTTCTTTCTTTCTTTCTTTCTTTCTTTCTTTTTTAAATTTATCTAGTACAGTTTATACTACACATACACTCTTGGATCTGTGACCTTACCATGAAATGTTCTCAACATAACTGGAACATATCTCTAAGAAGAATGACGATAGCTTTTGCAGCAGTCATCAACTGTTACAGTCCCTCTGTCAGAACACGGTCCAGTATTGGAGTTCGGTGAGGAAAATTCTGAGTGCTTGTGAGAATACACCAATAAACAAGACAAGAGGCTTCTCCTCTCAGGTTCTTCAAAACTTGAAACCTTTCTTGAAATGATTTTTCTTGCTCCACCCAGTTGTGCTTGTGCTTATAATTATATACAGTTTGAATTCTTGAAAACTTTACTCATGTGACCGTTTTAACCCTCAGAGTATCAGTTGTCTGAGGCTCTGAATAAAGTTCACTATTTCATAAGACTGTCAGTCTGTCTCATTTATCAGGTCCATTCTCCCAGGTCTCATTTATCAGGTCGATTCTCCACTCTAGATTGGTAACAGCCCTCAGCAACAGGTGGGATTTCATAGCCAGCACCTTATTTTATTTGATGTATCTTGCTTGGATGTATTTTGCCCAGGTCTACTGTGTGCTGTAGCAACTGCTGTGAGTCATGTGTGTAAATGCTTTTTTTTTTTTTTAACCTAGAAAACACAGTTTTCTTGCAGCTACTCATTACCTTTGGGAGTTACAATATCTAAATTCCTCTTCTGAAATGATCTGTGAATCTTAGGAACAAGAATGTAATATAAATGGACCATGCAGAGATAAATATGCTTCAGTCACTCAATCTCTTCCCCAGTGGTTCTTATCCACCGTGGCCACTGAGTTAAAAAAAAGTCACTGATGTTAGTTGAAAGTAATAATTATCTATGGTATAAATAAGTGTTTAGCTCTCAGTTTATTATTATGTCCACTATTATATATATCCATTATATACCAACTACGTCCTTTCTATCCAATAGTTTTGGGACCTAATAACAATGCCTGGTATATTAGTTATGGGATTCAAAATTGTGGAGCTTGCCTTCAATACAATCCAAAAGTGGTTGGTTATCTCCATGGTTATCATGCCAAAATTGTTCCAGGGATTTTTCCTGGCATGTTGCTATTATAGGTTCACAGCAGAGGAAGTTTGATGATTATGTCTCATATATTAAAATATATAATCATGTTCTGGAAGGCAAACAAAGCACTAGTAATAGCTGACAATTTTTGAGATTTTACAAAACTTAACTGTACAACAACTCCAGAAGTCATAACTTATTCCTGCCACTGACTTGTTATACGTTAGGTATTGGGGTCTAGCATGGGCATTATCCAGTTATAAGGTATCTTCTCTTCCATTCACTTTTTATATGCTGTGTTAGGTAGGGTTCCCATTGCTATGAAGAGACACCATGACCAAGGCAACTCTTATAGGGGACAGTATTTAAATGCTGCTGGCTTACCAGTTCAGAAGTTCAATCCATTATCATCATGGCAGGAAACATGGCAACATCAAGGCAGACACAGAACTGGAAAAGAAACTTAGAGTTCTACATCTTGATCCAACTGTATCCAGGAGAAGACTGACTTTCAGGCATCTAAGAGGAGGGTCTCAAAGCCCATCCATGTTGTGATATACTCCCTCCAATGAGACCATACCCACTCCAACAAAGCCATACCTTCTAACACTGCCACCCTATGAGCCAAGCATATTCAAGCTACCACATTCCTCTCCCTAGTGTCCATAATCTTGTTTATACAAATGAGTCTATGGAGGCCATACATAGCCATTACATAATAAAAAAAAATATTTAGTCCATCTTCAAAAGTTCCATATTCTTTAATAGTCTCAAAATGTTAAAAGTCCAAAGTTCAAAGTCTCTTAACTGCAATGCCTTATGAAATAAAAGTCAAAAAGCAGATCACATATATCCAACATCACAGGATACATTACAAGATATCACAGTGGGGAAATACTGGAACAAAACAAGGCCAAAAACAAGCTGGACAAAGTCCAAACAAGTCTTTGTGTCTGATCTAAAAGTGCTCTTCAGATGTCCAACTGCTTTCATTCTTGTTGACTCCTATTAGCAGATCTGCCATTCAGCAGGAACAAACTGTGTCCTCTTGGGTTGTTTCCATTTCCCAGCTTTTCTCAGGCAATATCCTGTAATTCTTATATCTTTAACAACCTGGGGTGTCCAAGGCGACTTTACCTTAACAGCTTTTGTTCAAATATCTGTGATCTACACATGAATTTCTGCATTCCTCCAAAGGACTTGGGTAACTTTTCCAGCTCTGCCTTCTGTAGAACTTTTGGCTCTGATAGACTCCACTCTACTGCTACAGCAGTTCTTGGTGATCATTCCACAATACTGACATCTCCAATTCACTGGAATCTTCCACTGCAGCTAGGTTTCACCAATAGTCTCTCATAGACTCCCTTCATAGTGTCAAATCTCAATTTCTTTGCATCACCCCTCCAGTTCTGTGCCATCAACTGCATCTAAGACTGCATCTTTACCAATGGCCTTCCCTGGCCTCTCACAGTGTCAACATTCAGCTTCTCTCCATGAACTCTTCATGCCTTCAAAGCCAGTACCCACTGGATGATTCTTAAACTTTACCAAGTCCAGATAGAGCATGAAGTACAACCGTGGCTATTTCTGGAACACAAATTATTTGTACTCTCAGAAAACACTTCCCAGGAGATTTTACCTCAGTAATGCTGGTCTCTTTTTAATCACTGATAATTTCTTAGCTCCAGTTACCCAACATCAGTTGTCATAGTACTCTCTTTTATTCTTGACTCTAAAGCCAGATCCATATAGCATAAGATGTTTACTAGAGCTGGAATATGGCCCTCTTTATTCTATTATATTGCCACCAGCTTTCTGTTTTCCAACCCCTTCACTGTCTAAGCTTGGCTTTCCTGGAATTGCTATGAAAATTGACCTTGAAGTCAGAGATCTTCATGCCCCTGAATGCTAGGATTAAAAGTATGTACCACTAAGCCTGGACTTAAGCTTTTCTTTACCCGGAACTTGTTCTGGACCAGGATGGCCTTGAACTCAGGAGATGTGCTTGTCTTTGTATTCTAGGATTAAATATTTGTACTACCATGCCTTGACATATGCTTTTCAGGGTCACTATTGCTCAAGCTCTGGATCAAAAGCTTGTGTCCTCCATTTTTGGATTGTAGTTTATTGTAGACTAAATGAAAACAATAACCAAATGATAATAATACCTAACATGATATAACTGCTACTTATTCAATGGCCGATGCACCAGCCTGTGTATGCTCTTTGGCTAATATCTTAGTCTCTGTGAGCTCCCAGGGATCCACATTAGTTGGCACTATTGGTATTCCTATGGGGTTGACAACACCTTCAGCTCCTTCAACCCTTCCCTTATACCTTCCATAGGGGTTCCTGACTTCAGTTCCATGGTTGGCTCTAAGTACCTGCATCTGTATCATTCAGGTGTGGTAGACCCTATCAGAGAACAGTAATTCTAGACTCCAATCTGCACTCAGTACCTCCTCTAACATACCCTTCATGCTCTTGCCCCATTTAATTCTTCTTATTCTATCTTTTTTTTTTCTTAAGTGCTTAATATCTCCTTTCCTTGAAACTGGCCTACTGTCCCTTACATACAACTGAGGGTTAATGCCTAGAGTCTACAGAGATTTCAACAAAACAACAAAAGTTCAAAACAATAATAACAAAATCCAACAAGCAGCTGACTGAGACAGAAGCAGATATTTACCTAACATATGATCTTAAGTAAGGGACCCCTGTGTTTGTACTAGGGAGGGACTGGAAGAAATGGATGAGAAGAGCAACCCCATAGGAAGACCAGCAGTCTCAACATACCTGAACCCCTAAGATCTCAGATGCTGGGCCATCCATCAGGCAACATACACTATCTGCTCTGAGGGCCCTACCATATCCAGCAGAGGACTGACTGATCTGGCCTTAATGGGAGAAAATGTACTTAACCCTTGAGAGACTTGAGGCTGGAGGGAATGGGGAGGCAAGGATGGGTGTGGGGGAGTGGGAGTTAGGGTTGGGGGACACCCTTGTATGACCAGGGAAAGAAGAATAGAATGGAGAACTATTGAAGGGCAGAGATGAGGGGGGAAATTACTGGACCCTAAAAATGATTAAAGATAATAATAATTTATTTAATTTTTTTGATCTGATTGAGAAATGGGTTATGCATGGGATTTAGAAGAGAGTGCTCATAACATAGAATACAAATGGTTCAGAGATAATTACAAGTGTTCAACATTCAATATTCCAATATATCACATATATACAAATAAAAGCTCCCTTGAGATTTCATCATATCACAACCAGAGTTACTAAGATTTAAAGAAAAAAAATTTAAAATGCTAGAATAAATATGATAAAGGACCATCTATTGACTGATGGTCAGAATATAATTTTGAGAAACTAATATGGAAATCAGTGTAATGGTATGATCTCAGAAAGCTAGAAATAGATCTACCACATTATGCAGCTACACTACTCTTGGGCACACACCCAATATACTCTATATCCTACTATAAAGATAACTGCTATACATATTTATTACTGCTGTAATCACTACAGCCAGAAATCCTAAATAGTCTAGAAGTTTATCACCTAACGAATGTTAATAAAATACAGTAATTCAAACAATTGAGTTTACTTTTATTAGAAGAAAATAAAAATTTGAAATTTATATTAAAATGTATGTGGCTATAAATAATCATTCTGACTGAAGTAACCCATATGTACAAAGACAAATATACTGTCTATAATTTGTGTCTATTTGCTTAGACTCTTCAGGGATGTGAATTTCAACTGAACTTGAATCTAGGATGGACTTTTCAATTCATTCCATTTAGTGACATACAAATGAAGTCATCAGAAGTCTAACAAGAGACATTAACTGCCAGTGAATAGTGAAACATCATGCCAAAAGGGTTGGTAGCTGGGTATTTTTGACACTAGTCAACCTCAGCTATTTCTTCTGGTACCTCATATATTCAATTACATCACTAAATGGATACATAAACCAATCACAAACTAAACAAGTCATTACGGATGGCTTCTTTAATTCCAGAAAAATCACTCAGACCAATAAATTTGCCATGTCATGTAGACATAATATTTTGTGCAGAGTGTAAACATTATACTTGTGTTATTTAAATGCCTATTTCTCTACCCTCCTATATTATTTACACATGGAAATGCTGTCCATATGCTTATGTCAAGAAAATACTGTCTCAGTTTGCATAAAGAATGCTTACTATTTATTCACTGCCTTGCCAATAAAAGTTGACCAGCCATTGACTGGGCAGAAGGCAGAATATGGTAGGAATTTTGTGAACTAGGGGAGGTGGAGAGCAAGAAGAAGGAAGAGGAGGAGGAGGAGGAGGAATACTCAGCCAAAAGGGAGGAATGGACATATCATGAGAGTTCAGCTGGAGCATGGAAGAACCTAAATGCAAACATTATGGGGGGGGCTTGAAAATATATATTTGTCTCTCTTCATAGTTCTATGCCCTCAGATTCAATACTTGTTACTAATTCCTTATATCAAATATTCTTGGAGTAGTTTTAATATATATGTATTTGGAAAATTATTACAGTGGCTACTTTTTTTATATTCCAGTTAATTCCCCAATTATGACACAGACAGACCAAGATTAATTTAATCAAACTTTACCACAGTACAAGGGCAATCATTGACTATTTGAATCCTCCATATCCATCTGGCCTGACTAGAGGTAGGCAGGGAACAAAGAAAAAAAACAGTCATATGTACACATTAGTTGGGAATATGTAGGATTTTCTTTATGACTGACTTGTATGTAATACTCTGCAATTCTGAATCTCAGAGAGATTGCTGTGTTCAGCATATCAGGAGGGGTTGTAATAGGAGGTGAAAAGTCTTAGCCTGTAGATATCTAGGAAGAGGAGAGAGCTACAGTGGCTCAATCATGTGAACACTGGAGGTTCATCTGTAATCTATTGTACTTGGACAGAGCAAGGGCTTACTGTATATAGCCTGACCTGAACCATATCAGAAACATTTTGTTGTTGTTGTTACTATTGTTATTGTTATTGTTATTGTTGATTTCCAAGGACTCTAAGTTCCCAGAGTCATTCACATGGCTATGGTCATGCTAACTTAGTCACTTAAGACTTGTCTTTCTCAGTCTGTTATCTGCTCCTTATGAAAGGCAAAGATTATATGCTCCAGTACAGGGGAATGCCAGGGCCAGGAAGCAGGAGTGAGTGGGTTGGGGAGCAGGGTAAGGGGAGGGTATAGAGGAAACTAGGAAAGGGGACAGCACTTGAAAGGTAAACGAAGAAAATATTTAATAAAAAAAAGAAATTAAATAAATAATAACTTTAATTTATTTGAGCAGTCAAAGAAAAAAAAAGGTGGTAGAGCTGTAGTTTTGCGGTTTTGTATTAATCTAATTTGAGAACACTGAGAGTCAATCAAGATGTCCTTCAGAAAGATAGCTGATTAAAGATTTGCTATAAAAGTGGTATTTTCCATTGTGTAAATATACCACATTTCCTGTATCCATTCTCCTGTTAAAAGACATCAGTGTTGTTTCCAGGGGACTAAACCATCAACCAAAGAGTATACATGGAGGGATCTATGGCTCCAGATACATATGTAGGCGAAGATGCCCTTATCTGACATCAATGGGAGGGAGGCCCTTGGTCATGTAGAGGCTTGATGCCCCAACAGAGGGAGATGCTAGAGTGTTGAGACAAGAATAGGTGAGTGGGTGGAGGAACACCCTCAGAGGGACAAAGAAGAGGCAGGAAAGGGGGAGTGGGAGGGTGGCTGTGGAGGGATAACCAGGAAGGGGGATATCCTTTGAAATGTAAACAAATAAAATGATTAATAAAATAATAAAAATAAAGACCGAAGCAACATACATCGGAAAAATGAAATGGTATTTCCCATACCTAACATGAACAAGGAGTAGAAAGTTATGGTAGACAGTTGCAAATATTATCCTTAATATTGAAGGTGTTAGAGAACAATGTTAAATTGGTCCCAGGTAGTCTGAAAGGGCAGAAGTAGTGAAGAAGGTGCAGTGTGTGAATCTCTCATGTTTTACAAGGGGCCAACATTTCAAGCACATTCATTTTCAGAATGAATTTAAAATTTCTTTGTACTACCATAAACAAACAAACAAACAGACAATCAAACAAATCCATTTTTCTGTCCAGTGTGGGTCCAGGATTGCAGTGGTAGAACAGAAAAGAAGTGCACCAATGGCTGTGTCTATGCCGAAACAGAGAACCACTAGCTAAAGAGACTGCATTTGTGAAAACAGTGGCACTGGTCAGTCTTAGAAAGACAGTTATCCTTGTACACAAGAATAACTACCGAGGAGGTGCTCTCTTTTCACTTACCATACACATCCTTCCTTCCTGGACAAAACTTTCACATTCTTCAATATGAATATAAATAAGACATATTCAAATATGTCTTAAGACATACTTATAAATATCCATTTCTTAAGAATGATAAGGAATAATACAATTTATCTAACCTTTCACCCAACATCTGAGAAAATTCTCTCATTGAATACAATTTCAAGAGGCAAAGAGGGTCCCTGGTCAAGGTGTGTTTGTATTACTGTGGTTGAGTCATAAAATTTGAGCAACTGGCTCACAATTTTGAATGGTCATTACTGGTGCATGATTCTCTCTCAAATTTCTCCAAATGTTTGACTCTATCCTGTTAACTGTTCATGGGATATAATTTTATCTATAAATTAAATTATATTAAGTTAAATTTGGAGGTCCAGTCATTCACACATTTCTAGTTCCTTAGTTGAGGTCTTTACAAAGCAATAATTTTCCAAGCAGGCATCTACGATTAAGGCTTTTACCCTTTACGATCCTTGCTCCACTCTTGTCAACAACAGACTGATATATACTTTATTGCATATTCATAAATTGCATTTACATATTTAACAGACAAATTTATCTCAGTATCTTAACAGTAAATTATAAATTTTAGCTTCTAATACTGTACTCTGAAGTGCTCTATAATTTGGAAATGAGCTTTATATTCAATTACTCATTCTAAATATCTTCATATCATTTTGTCAGTTATCTTTGTCTCTGATTACACATTTAATTCTTCAAATTTTGTTTCTTTTACATTTACAAAACAACAATAATTAATCTACTCTACTCTATCCCATTGTACATACTTAGGTATAAATTTTCATTCGTGTTATTTGGATTAATTTATTGAAATTTTCAGAGATTTATGATTATTTCTAAAGAGGCACATGATTTTTTATATTTTATTAATTGATTACTATATGATATTGGTTAATTTACAAATGTGGTTGTCAACATTTTTTATGTTTTTTATTAGATATTTTATTTATTTACATTTCAAATGCTATCCCAAAAGTTCCCTATACCCTCCCCCCACCCCTGCTCCCCTACCTACCCACTCCCACTTCTTGGCCCTTGTATTCCCCTGTGCTGGGTCATATAAAGTTTGTAAGACCAAGGGTCAACATTTTTTAATATATCATTTGTACAGTTAGTAGATGTTTTAAACTTGGATATGTAAAAAATAAAGTTTAGAAATAAGTGACAAATAAATGTTTTATTGACAATATTTAAAATATGTTAATTCTAACTGAGTGAATTATTCTGTAATATCTAATCATGAGATTGGAATTTTCTTTTCTCCATACTCTTATTCCCTCAACTGAAGCAAGAAATTTTTGTTTCGTTTTGTTTTGCTTTGTTTTTATTCTCAGCTCAAATCTTCTAACTCACACTTTAACAAAAAAATTTTTACTTAGTGATTCCTGTGCTTCCTGTCACTTTTAAAATATTATTGGAGATTTATTACATTAAGGGAATCATTAACAGCGATAAAATTCCAGTCTAATTATTTTCTGCTTCTTTAATTTAGTGGCATGTCAGCAATGAACATTTTCATCTCAAAAATTACTTATCCAGACCCAAGAATTTTTAGCCATAGCACTTACTAGTATACTGACTGAATAATTATTACTTATTTTTTATTCCATGTTATGACTAAAAATGATTTCTGCTGATTCTTTCTCTATTTTGAGATATCAAATAGTATCTGCCATAGCAATTGTTCAATAAATATTGTTATAAAAGAATATGAAGACTTTATTTTACTTATTTGAGATTTCATCTTAATATCTAATCATAGCATACTCATTAAGCAACATATTGATTTTGAAGTAGCATGTTCATTCTAAGATTATGATTCCAGTAGCTATTTCCTTATTTTAATGTTTGCTTTGTTTTCTTTTTAATTATTTTATCTAATTGGTTTTTTAAACCTCTTATCTTTCATGTTTGGAAGATTATTATTTTTTTAAATCTTTTATTATGTTTATTTCTGTTTTATTATGTTAGTTTAGAATATGTTTCTACTTGTGGGTTGATAGAAATGCAAATTATATTTTTTTCCAGACAAGCATAGCATGTAAGATCACCTGAAATTGGAGCTACAGATAATTGTGCATTGCTTACAAAGGAGATAGGAACTGACCTTGGTCTACTGCAATAGCTACATTTTATACTCTGGGTCATCCCTCCAACCCTGGATTTACTTGTTTATTCTTTCCTTTCAATAACTTTTAAGTATGTAAATACAAGATGTAAACATTATATATTCCCCCCCCCTTTTTTGTGTGTTTTTTTGTTTGTTTTTTGTTTTTGTTTTTTTGTTTTTTTGTTTTTTTGAGACAGGGTTTCTCTGTATAGCCCTGGCTGTCCTGGAACTCACTTTGTAGATCATGCTGGTCTTGAACTCAGAAATCCACCTGCCTCTGCCTCCCGAGTACTGGGATTAAAGACGTGCACCACCCCGTCTGACTGCAATATATATTTTCAATTTATATACACATACTGCAATATATATTCACAGACACTAATAGCTGCATGTGTAAGTCATTCAGAGAGGCAGTTATGTATAATACTATGTTATTTCATCAATGATAATTGACATATAATCGTGTCCCATGGAATTCTGTAGCCAACCAATGGAAAAAACCATCTATGGTGGTCTAATAATCACAGATTTTAAATGATTTTCATCAAGTATAAGTGCAAGTTGGACTATATGACTATATAACTCTTCATAGATTTATTAGTTATTTGCATCTATTCATGTGTTGCTTCTTTAGTACCATGTTTTAATCATAACTTCAAACACTGGCCATCAAATTGATATTTATTCTCTATTCTATAGGAGAGTTGATAAACTCCAAGAAGTATTCTCACACTAGCTTTTAACTGAGACATTATATTATTATCATGGCAAGCGAGATTGGTTATTCTGAATGATGATATACTTCATAATGTCATGGTATCTTGTAGTTCTTTTCTTTGTTAAAAATTTTCAAATCACAAAAGGCACACAATATATTGATATTTATAATTATTGTTTCACGTCGAAGAGTCACCATAGCCTCAGAACCCAACTCCCTCTTTTATTTATTTCCACCCAAATTAGTTGCAAACAAAAGTACACATGACTGTTCCACCTTATTCTCACTAGCTTGACCTGTATCCTTCCTTGCATGTTAAATTTTGATAAATATTTACATGAGAATAGTTCATTTACAAATAATCTCAAAAGTAATGAGTGAAACAAGTTGGAGGATGTGTTAGAAGATGTACACCATTTTCTCATTAACCTCCAGCACCAACTGCTAAGTGTTTTGTCTTTTTGCTCACTGCACCCATACATAATTCACATCAGAGTTTTCCATACATAAGCATCTATGAGTTTGTATTACCTGATAATATGAGGACATGAGAATCTTTCTGTAGAAAAATCAGCTTACACCAAGTTGTTGTTTACTGTGTAAGGAGGCAATAGATAAATCTGTGGTCACTGCAATAGCTAGGCTATAATAGCACAGGCTGAAGGGTAAAATACTGTTTGGAAAAGTAGACTAATGGGTTGATTATTCAGTAAATAATTATGTTTATATTTTTTTCTATACAGGGATATTTCAGTGAAGCAATGATTTGCACTGTTCACCATTACTAGTTTGCTAGTACTTACCATAAAATATATTAGTAAAGACATTGAGGGTATAAATAATATATAAATCATAAGTATAGATTCTAAAATTAAATATTAAGAAATATAATATTTTAAATATCATTTTAAAATGTTGAATATTTCTGAAAGAAAAATAAAGAAAAGGACAATAAAATTCCTTTGAATTTAAGACTATTACTATGACTATTTCACCAAACAGTGTTCTAATTTTGTTTAATGCTAATATCAAATCTACACACTCTGACTAGTAAAATTTGGTCCTATATGGTACCTCTATTGATTTCGCATATTACTCTCAAGAAAGTTAATTATGTTTCCTGACAGCATATATTCAAGGACTTGGAGATACCTTAAGAAATTTATTTCTGGTTAATTTTCATTTTCATAGTTCTAAATTTTTATTTAATCATATGAGTTTATATGTATAGTGTCATCATTTATATTCTATATAATTCTATAGATAGTAGGAATGTTTATATTTCTATGGTATACAACTTCTGTATTAATGCAACATATAAGGAGTTTCACTTTGCTAGCTTCTAATATTTAGTCACGAAATGAACTTTCTGCATTTTCTGTACAAAATTATCAATATTTTACCAAAATGGACTGACAGATTCAAACCAAATGAACCGGGACTCATCACACTAAGACAAAAGGTCTTAGTACATGACAAGCCTACTGTCACAACCAGTGACCTCCACAACAGTGATGGGCTTGGGTCACACGGGCAATTGGAAATGCATTTTAAGCCTGCATGCTTAAAGAATTGCTTTAACTAAAGAAATTTGAACCAGAAAGGAAGTTAATTACATTCAGAACGAATTTGAGAAGTATATTATTCTATGACCTTGTGGATCAGCACCGTGAGGTCCGAGTCTAAGAGATTTGATCAAAGGAGCCCCAAAGACCAGATTGAAGAAAAAACATTGAATTATATAAATGTCAAAATGTCAACTTTCTGTTAGTTTAGCATCCATTTGAAAAACCCTGTTTAAACCACAACCTTTTAGTGAGCATCCGTTTTCTAAAAATGTCCAGATGACGAAGTTTAGATACTAGATATTTGAGACAGAACAACTGAAATTATTGCTATTCTTGGCACCAGTTTTAGAAGATAAAAAAAAAAAAAACTTACTAAAATATTTGCCAGATTGGCAACTGAAATAAAGGATAATATATTAATGTAAGTAATTTAGCAGTTTAAGCTGAGCTACAAGGTCCCAACCCAACTTATTATCATTTCTATTTAGTCATTTTCACCCTTTCTGTAAATGTAAATACCACTTTTTTGTGTCAGATGAATTGATGAGATGGTAGCTGTACCCAAGTTTTAGGAATATATGGCTTGGGCTGACCCTAGAGCATTTCTCACTAACCATCTCTAGACCTAGGCCTGGAAATGCCTCGCTTCCATACAATCTAATCTACAAGACCTGACTATGAAGGATTCCGTTTCCAGCCTCTATCACCTAATCTAGACCGAGAGTATTTCAGGTTCTGAGACTTATTGCTGGGAAAATCTCAGTCTTTCTAGCTCTTTCTGAGTTGGTTCAACTCACTTCTGTCTCAAATCCCTCTCCAAACTGACTGACTCAATTTGGCTTCTCTTGATTTTTCACCTAATTCCTCAGCTTGGCCTCAAAATATCTTTGGCAATATGCTCTAATCTTCTGGCTCCTTCTTTTTCTCTGGCTTCTGCTGGTTTTGCTGACCTGCACTGTGCTGCATGACCGACACTCTCTGTGCTGCTCTTTTAAGTCCTCTGTTTCCTGTCTGTTCATTTGCGAGTTGGACATAGCCAAACCCTGACTCATTCTGCCAAAACGTTCTCTTATTCATTATATTTTTTACCAACTAGATTTCACTTTCAAACATGGTTACTTCCTTCTTGAAACTAACTTTAATGTCATTGTTTGGGATTAAACGTGCATACTAAGGGTGTGTCTTTATTCCTGCTGGATCATATAAACCTAGAAGGTCTTATACTTCCTTTACACATTTCTTTAATAAAAAGTATTTGTGTTCTTTTAAAAGAAGCAATAAGAGATTAAGGCACATAAGGCTCATATTTATGCTATTTTATTTACCTCTTAAATTACAGATACATATATTCCTTTGTGATTTGGTTTAATTCATGTCACTTAAATTCTACCTACACCTTGCAAATGAGATATTAGATAATGATGCTCTTTTGATTTGTTAAATCACTTGGTTTTCCATAAAAGCAAATTAATCCCAGCCTCAGATATGGGGCACAAATATAGGAGTGGAGGCCTCTAAACTCTCTGTTTAGCTGTTGCTATGGGTACCATGAGAAAAGAATGAAGTCAGATTTTCTATTTTTTTTCTATTTTTTTATTTTATTTATTTACATTTCAAATGCTATCATGAAAGTTCCCTATACCCTCCCCTCGCCCCTGCTTCCCTACCCACCCACTCCCACTGCTTGGCCCAGGTCTTCCCTTGTGCTGGGTCATATAAAGTTTGCAAGACCAAGGGGCCTCTATTCCCAGTGATGGCCGATTAGGCCATCTTCTGCTATATATGCAGCTAGAGACACAAGCTCAGGGGGTACTGGTTAGTTCATATTGTTGTTCCATTATATTAACTGTTATCTTGATGGCATCATATAGTTGCCTAGAAAAGAGGAACCCTCAGATTAAAAGCTGACTCTATCAGATAGGACTCAGACCTGTGAACATGTATGGAGGCCACATGTATGTGGACCAATTTTCTTCACTTTTTGTTAATATAGGGAGGCTGAGCGTTCTTTAAGCAGTGCCTTTCCAGTACAGGTGAACATGTACTATATAAAAAAACCTAAGTATGTGAAAAAGATAATTCCTCATTCTTCTACAATATCATGTTTTCTGTGCTGTTTAACAAAAACAATGCAAAGCCTTTTTTCTTTCCTTTTTTTTTTTTTTTTTGGAAGAGATGGTAGACTAATCACAGATACACACAACAGCTAATGGGTAGGTAGCAGAACACAGGAGACAGACTAAAGGCAGGTGAGGCAGTGCCTCTGTTGTAAAAATGAGAGTCCTATGAGATTACAGCTGACTTCGTAAACCATTGTCACTACCCACAACCTAGAGACAAATGTTTGCTTTGGCAGCCTGCTTTGTTTGAGGAAGCATTTTAGAGAAAGTCCCTTGAATTCCCAACAGCAGTACTAAATTTCTGATTCCCAAGTGCTCCAGTCAATTCTATCGGAGGGGGTTCCAGCCACCTTTTATCCTGTGCAGAATTTCCATCCCAAGAGATGGGATACATTCCCCACATTCTATTCACTAATAAACACTCTCTTATCTGTTGAGATCAGACATCAGTCTCTTTTCTGCCTCTTGTTTATTTACTCTGTATGCTGAGAACTATATTTGGGGTGCCAAACTGCAGCAGAGCCTCCAGAATGCACTGGCAGCCCAGCAATTCTGTCAGAGATCCCCTGTCCATTCTACTTGCATAAGGTATTCCTCCATGAACCACGGGCACACACTGGACTCACACGAAAGAAATTACCAGCTGTCAGACTACCAATTTTGGTGACTGGACCTTCTGGTCTTTTGTAACCTTTGTTGCCATGAGCAATGAAATTCTGGGGATCTACTGGTAATCAGTATAAACCCAATTTGGGGCACTCAGTAGGCCTGGGAATGTCAGCCTTACTTCTGGAGCAGCCATTTCTTTCATGCTTAGTCTCTTTTCTCACTTCTGGTTCTTTTGTTCTGACACAATCAGACACAATCTAGATCACTTTCTAGAGTGACAATCAGACACAATCTAGATCACAGTCTAGAGGTCACTTTCCATCCAACTAGACCACATGTCCAATGTAGGCAAATAGTGGGACCCTTTAGGAACTCCACTTGAAGGCACTTAAGCTAGGTCTAAGGGCTTTAGGAGAGCCATCTCCTCATCTAATTTTGAGATGCACGTGGTCAATAGTTCTGGAAAATTTCCACAGGCTCCGATTGTTAAACCATGTGGGAATATTACAGTATGTGTCCCCAATCTCTTCCCGCCTACTTTTCAAGTACATTAGGTTAATCCAAAACTCAACGGATGCCTGAATTGTCTAGATCTAACTTCCATTTCACCTTGATCTTGTACCCTCCATAAATTCTAAGTGATCTGTGCCAAAGGACTCTCCTTTAGGCTGTTTGTAAGCTCCAATTAGAAAAATTAAAACGTGATTTTCCTTTATTTATTTGACGGAATTTTGCTCTCCATATATACTGGACAATGAAAGCTATCAGCCAGTACCTGGAACTTTGAATGTAATATGTTAATTGATTCACATAATTTCATAAAACAGAATGGAAAATGGCTTAGGCCTCTCTACCATAAAAGGAAGCCCTACCTTCTTTTCAACCATGGGCACTCAGATCCCACTCCCAGTTTTTCTTGGAGCCCAAACGTAATCCAAACTTTGACCCTTTCTCCTAAGGCACACTCAACCCATAGGAAACAAACCATACAGTCTTGCTAACTGAGCCATGTAAGATTAGGACCTAACAAGAACAGGCCATACATACAACACGGAGAACAGTGGCCACAGAAGCCATGGAGCAGGGACCACAAAGAGATTGGGAACAAAACAGTTCTTCTCATAGCTTTTACCCTGCAGAAACCTCAGGGATTCTAGAAGTTGTGCCAGGAATAAGTCCAGACTCCAACTTCAGAGTAGTCAAGGGATACGGAACAATTTGGTTCTTTGGTGTTTTGTTTTGTTTTGTTTTGTTTTGTTTTGTTTTGTTTTGTTTCTTTTGTTTTCCTATGTAAGGTAATATTTTCTGTATGGGAAGAACTCTTGGCCAGGAGGGAGACTGGAGACAGGAGCTAATCCTACTGTTGATCCTTTCGACTCGGTATCCAAGCCTTCCTCTTCTGAGATAGAGTAGTCTCTCTGTCACTCATTTTTCTTATACTTATGGGCTATCTTTTTCTGCCCAACAAAGGCTAAACACTCTTGCTTTTATATCAGTTTTCACTGATAAAAACATAGGCAAACATTGTGTAAGGGCATCAGATCTTCCCCTTAGTAGCTAGTCATTTATTCCAGCTCTTTATATGCTACTAGGCTGTAATTTTTTCAGGTTTATACAGGCTCAAAACTAACAATGGAGGAGGTCCAGCATCATTTACAGCAGTGGGCAAGTTGTGATGTATCTTGGGAAAAGAATCCAAATATTGCATAAGACCCCTTCCTGTTAGAAATTTTCTTACAACAAATGAGTGCATTTGTTAGTGTTAATTCTTATGGTATTTAAAGTTTTGGGGATTTTATTATGAGATATTTACACTTAAAATCAAAATGGACAATTCTATTTACAAATGGCTAGTTCTTTGAATACTCCTCTGCCTCTTGATATTTTTAAAAGTGTGTTCCTTCATTCAAGACATGGATATCAGTGTAGATATTGCTGCCAAGTAAAGGTTCTTTCTCATGGAATCTATAAAAAACATGGTGGGGGTGGCTTGACATGGTTTAAAAAACTATAAAATCCAAGAAGGAGAAACGTAGCTTATGATTTATCATGTACGTGTGCACATGGGCACACACACACACACACACACACTGATATGATATAGGATAGAGACTTAGCTGGACAATGATGTTTAATGGAGAAAGGTAATGGAGAGAAAAAGTATAGGGGTAAGAGATACCCGAATATGTGATATGCACATAGGAAACTGTCAAAGAATAAATAGATACAAAAGTATAAACAAGCAAACAACAAAATCTGTCCTAAGTACTGCTTACCATAACCATAGAGAGTTGACTGCAGTATATCACGCATAGCAGGGGGTACATTTTGTATTCATGCAAATAATATATCAGTGACACAAGCAGAATGTTATTTGCTATAACATAAAAGGGTTCTCCAGATTACCATCAAAGTACTTTTAATGAAATATTACAGACTTCACGAAATAAAATGTTATTTTGCTTAACTTGTAGAAAAAAATTATATGTGCCCTCCAAATATTTTCTTCACTACTTGAAGATACTTCTATTTTGTTTTGATTTTTGAGGCAAGGTCTCACTAGGTAGCATTTGCTGGCCTGAAGTTTATAATATAGGACACGTACACCTTGGCCTCATAGAGATCAATCTATTTTTACCACTTAAGTGCTGCAATTAAAGGCATGTGTCACCATGCCCACTTTATATCTCTATTTTTAAAACTTTAAACGGTCTTGGTATCATCGTTCAGCAGTACAGTGCTTGCCTAGCACATACAAGTCCCCAAATTCAATCCAAGCAATCTAAAAGCTAAAGGCTTAAGTGAAGCTAAGACTAAATGATCCCAGTTATCAAAGAAGAGACTGTCCTGGAGAAAAGTGCAGCAAGAATTCATCGACGGCATGTCATGGTCTCCCTCTGTCTATCGTCCCCTTGAGATCTGCAGTCGGTTAACATGGTAATAGACAGTTCTCAAGGAGTTTTCCGTTCACATTAATACACTAACTGCTTGACCCTATTATGCATCACACCTGGAAAAGATGAGATAAGGCAAGACATTAAATCAAATTTTTATGAGGCCTTAGATGATAAAGAAAGAGTAAAAGTAAGAGAGGCCAGTATCCGTCTGGTCCCAAGCTGATTCATGTGGCAAAGACTTTTTTAATCATAGGCGATGTCCTTACATGTGTCTGCCCCTCAGCGATGATATGTAATCTTCACCTTCCTGGTTCAGGTATCCTGTCTTAAAACCCATTTCCTTTCTGGATGAATCATAATCTTCTCTGGGAAAAACCAGACATTTCTCAAAAAAATCCAGTCTGCTTAGCTGTAATATGAGAGGTTTTATCTCTGCTACATTAAAGAGTCAGTTCAAATATTGGGCACGTTAGTGAAACAATAGACACGAGGAACCAATAGCACAAGTGTAAACAGAAAGATAATTCAGTTATGTCTGTGGACTGATAAACTAGGCAAGTGAGAAAGGAAAAGGAAAATAAAGAGAGAAATGTTAAGATATTGACATGAATTCAGGTATATATGTCCTTTACAATTATCTTAATTATTCTGCTATGCATAGAATTATTTGACATTTTTATAGTAACAGTAACAAAATACAAGGCTAAAACTTACACAAAATTTAAGTATCTGAGAATTGAATATATTAGGATGAAATTTGTGGTGCAAAGTTTCCAAATGAAGGTATCACGTTCAATTTAGTGATGAATGCACCAATGAAAGAAAATGGGCAATGATATTAATGTTGTTTAAAAAAATCAAAATACACTGTGACATAATTATTATTGCTCTTTGAGTGATTTAACTATTTCAGTAGATATAAACGTTCCTCCCTCCCTCCCTTACTTCTACCTCATCCGCCATCCCTCCTTTTATCCCTCTTTCCTCCTCCATTGTAACTCTAGGTGACCCTGACCTACTAAGCTGCCCAGTCCATTTAATAAGTATGTAATTAACTCTTAATGTTTTCTTGGCATCTTAAATTACTTGTGTCATCATATTTTACAGGTAGCATTGTATTTAAAATGTAAAAAGAGAACTAATGTTAACACCTGAGTTCACATAGATGCAAATGTACTCAAAATTGATGTACTACTGATTTGTAATGCTAATAAATTTCTGACATGTTTTCATAGTTATAAGGAAGTTGGGATGTATATATATATATATATATATATATATATATATATATATATAATATATACATATATATATATTATATATATATATATATATATATTTGATGATAAATCTTTTTCAGTCATAATTTGATTCCAACTTTTTAATACTTTGTTTTATTTAAAATTTATGAAATGCTTTGATGTGGGCATTTAAAGCATTGATAAAAAGAGAAAAACTTATTTATATGAAGGTTATCACTAACATTTATGAAGTTTGGACTTTAATAACTCTAATCCAGTGACAGCACATTTTTCCAGTACTATATGATCAGTTGTTTCTTTCCTTGCCCTGCACCATTCTCCCCACAGAGTGTAAGTCACTTGGTTATCTTTTGTGGTCATTTTCAGTATTTTAGGGGAAAATAATTTATAACAGATCAGAGTCACAGTTTCGTCCCCATACTTTTACCGAACAATAGTATTTCAAACCTGCAAACAAGTTTTCCTGGTGACTGATGTCACTACTATTTAGCCCTTCGAGGTTAGCATGTATTGATTTTCCTTTTACTTTGATTGGATCTTACCTACCTCAGTGCTTCAGTAAATTGAAACCTTCTGCAGTTCATGGAAGAAAGCTAAGTGCAAGGCTACGAGAAAATGCACACTGACCTCAATTTGTTTCAGACTATATTGGTAAAATCATTGTTGCTGTGTTACAGAAGTGACCTTAACTGGATTTGTGTAAATTTAATCCACAGTACCCAGACAAGTGGTGGGAGATGAGCATTCAGAGACAGAATTGTAAATATAAATAAATATGCCTTTAAAAATAAATATTGTTTTGTTTCTTATACAGTCCATCTTCTTCACACCCATTTAAACATGTCAATAATTTGTTATCTATTACTACTCAGTAACTGATACTGTGTGTTTTGGTGGTTGTTACAAAAGAGACTATTTATTTTATAGTCTTCCTCTTCCTGAATTAACAAGATGATTTTTTAAAAGGCAGAATGTACTAAAATGATTGGTAAATTATATGTTCTTTGTGAGCAAAGATGACAATAAGAGAATATAAATTTTCATGCAACTTAGGTTTTTTTCTCATCAAATAGTATTTGCTTATTTATAATCATCCTATAAAACAAGAGTAGAGAAGAGCTTTACAAAATCGGGTGAAAACCATGCAAACTTATAATGATAGAAGGCTCCTCAATAAATTCTAAAGTGATGTTTGAGGATATGAGACATCAAAAGCAACACAGGCTTGTAAAATAGAGATCAAATTCAAAGCAATAGTTTATAATTAAAGGATTTAATTTATTATCTTTGAAGAAAATAACTTGCAGAGATTAATGAAAATTAGTGTGATTGGGCAATGGTTCAGTCTAGGAAGTTTAAAGATTCCTAGATTTAGATTCTAGGAATCAATTAGTGTAGGACATGGTGGGTCATATATGTAATTCCTGCTCCCCTATGCAAAACACATGAAAGGGAGGCAGGACATTCACTAGAGTACCACAAACCAGCTAGTCTGGTATATGCAGAAGTAAATAAGTAAACCTTTCACAAAGAAGTTGGAAATAAAGGGCTAACAAAAAAGTTGTTCACTGACCTCCATATGAATACTGTCAGATATTGGTACCAGCAGTCATATACACAATCAGGTACGCTCACAGGAACACAAAGAATATAAACACAAATACATACATACATACATATA
Source organism: Mus pahari (assembly GCF_900095145.1). Classification (NCBI taxonomy): domain Eukaryota; kingdom Metazoa; phylum Chordata; class Mammalia; order Rodentia; family Muridae; genus Mus; species Mus pahari. The sequence goes on along the minus strand of NC_034597.1, from coordinate 80,533,554 downwards.
TACATACATACATACATACATACATACATACATACATAAACTTTATATTGGAAGATGCAATTAGTGAGAACTTTAGGGCAGATTTTCCAAAACAAAGATGGAAAAAATCATTGTGTGAGATGTATAGAATATTAACTGATGCTCATTTTTAGTTCCAGCATCTGAATATTACTCTTGTTAAAGGTCTACAGGTTTTGCAAGATGTATCTTGGGTATTCTAAGTTTCAGGGCTAATATCCACAACAATATGAACTAACCAGCTCGAGTCTCTAGCTGCATATGTAGCAGAAGATGGCCCCTTGGTCTTGTAAACTTTATATGACCCAGCACAGGGGAAGGCCAGGGCCAAGTAGTGGAAGTGGGTGGGTAGGGGAGCAGGAGCGGGGGGGGAGGGGTACAGAGAACTTTTGGGATAGCATTTGAAATGTAAATAAAGAAAATAATAATAAAAAATAAAAAGAGAAAAAAAAAAGGTCTACAGGTAATGGCATGCTTTGTATAATTTGAGAACCACTGAATAAACCCTTACCACAAACTTGTTTTGGGCACCTATCAAATAAAAAATTCACAATCATAGCTGACTATATGTTGCATCTTTATATTCTTCTAATATGTCAAGCCAGAATATGAACTCACATTTATTACTGAGATTGCTTTTCTGGAATTCATTTTACATGAGACTCTCTTTAACTTTTGGGGGGATTTGTTGTCATCAACAACATGAGGACATACTTTGAGCAGGTTAGATATACGTAATTCTTTATGCATACATATAAAAATATTGTTGACTATTTTTCAGTTGATTGACAACTAGGCTAATATCATGTCCCAGCTATAGTAAATAGTGCAGCAATGTTCTATTTAGACTATGTCACAGTTGTAGTATACATATTTGTTTAGGAATGGTATACTTGCTATAGCAGCTCCACTTCTAGCATCTTGAGGAATGAAATATCCACTATTATTTCAATACTAGCTTTGCGCCTTCACACTTACATAAACAGTAAGTAACTATTTCTTTTCATCCACATTTTTGAGAAAATTTGTTTTTGTTCTGTTATTTGATGATAGAATCCCTTTAGGTTGGAATAAAATGAAATAAAAGCATAAGCTCTGATGACTAATATTGAATACTTTTAAGAATGTATATTAGACATTTCTGTTTTTCCTTTTGAGAACTCCATTTAGGTTTATAACCATTTTTATATAGAGAACATGATTCACTATTGTACAGACTACATAAGAAATGCATAGTAAACATTATTCTGACAGTCACTCAGGAAATAAGGGTAAAATTTACAAAATAGATTTCGTGAAACTAAAATGCTTCTTTACTGCAACAGGAAAGTTCAATCGAATATTTAGGCAACTTAAAAATGCTGAAATTATTACAATATCATTTATCAAAAGTTCAAAATCTTGGGAAAAAAAGACTCTCAAAATGACAAAATAAGAAGAAAATAAAAATCCAATTAGGAAGTAGGCCTTGCATAAGAGAAACTGTACAAACTACCTAAATACCTTGCTGTGCTGTTCTTGGCTAATAGGAAAAGTGAATTTCCATCATTCTCTGTTGCCACTCTCTTCCATTCCATAAAAAGTGACATGGCCACACACACACACACACACACACACACACACACACACACACAAAACTTCAGCCACAGAATTTTTATCTCCATTAAGAGTTTTTTTTTTCAGGTAGTTTTCAATGAAAACAGAAAAATAACTAATATAATATTATTGTAAGTTCTGATATTATTCATATTCTTTCCTTTGTGGAGGCAGTTATAAGGTTAGATCTATAAACCAGAAAGTAAGACCCACTCCAGATATTAAATATGGCTTGTTCTCACCCTTAAACATTCTAGATTGTGGAATTATAAAGAATGAGTTTCTAATATTATAATCTATGAAATGTTCTCAATTTGTTTTAACAACCCTAGTGGACTAAGATCATATTGAAAGGTGGTGAATATTATAATCTATAAAAATGGTTTCTATATAATTTAAGAATATTAACATTTACTGTTGTGTTAGTTCTAGTATTATATTATGTAATTACCATAAATTTTAGCTATCACTAAGTAAGAGGAAGAAAACATATTACAAGTGAAAAGCAGGGTCCTATTCAGTGTTAAGAACAAAGGTATCTTCAGTAAATATGAGAAAACAGAGTACTTGAAGACAATATACTAATTCACCTAGATTATACAATGAAAATAATCTGTAGCTTGCCTGAGGTTGGTGGTTCATGCCTAAGAACTCAGCTGCACAGCTACTGAGCAGCCTAAATGAGGTTTGCATGGGCTACAGAGTGAGACCATCTGTCAAATGGATGAATTAAAAACTATTGAATTGTTTAGATAAATACTGCTGAAATATCACCTCAAGGGAAAATTATTTTCATCTATAAATGCTGAATTCAGAAATTATTAACCAAGGAACCTACTCTTAGAGATTGTTCTGAAACTTCCAAGGAACTCTGCACATATAAGTACAACCAGTAGTTATGCACTGAAAATACCACTATTTCATATTTTCATTTCAACCCATACATTTATGTATTAATAAACATAAGAATATAAGGAGACTAAAAATAACTTCGCATATTATTCTAACTATTCCACAGCTATTACTTTTATTTGTTAAAAAAACTTGAATTACCTTGATATTCTTTAACCTTTTATAAAAATATGCTTAATATTACAAATAAAATAAAATCAGATTATGTTTCACTGAAGTGAATAAGATTGAGATTATATGACAAGAGAAGTCAAATATGACACATGATCTTCAAACTATTATGTGTATTTGTACATGAAAACAAATATGAAATATTTGCTCATAAATCATTGGAGTAAATACATTTATAACTTGACAGTAAAATCAGGATTCTAGTTAAAATTTTGTAAAGTAATTAAAACAATGGTAAGCTAATTAATTATAGTTTCTCTAAAGTACATAAAAAGCAACTAAATAATAAGCTTCAGATTATAACATATTTTGTATATTACATTTAAATAAGGTGCTAGAATATGTATTTTTCACCACAGAAGAGCTAGTAATTTCAAGTGCAAAACAAATTAATAATGAATATATTATTTGAATATAACATGAGAAAAATACCTAATAGAGATAAAATTTTTCTAAATATTTTTAGTCTTATTCTTTCCTTTTGCTAATTTTGGGTTTGATTTCTGTTTTTGTTTTTTTTTTTTTTTTTTTTTTTTTTTTTTTTTTGTCAGGAGGCACTGAAGACCACCCGAGACAGCTTTGTGGGTAAAGATACTGAGCCCTTGGCCTGACAATTCAAGTTTGATCTAAGTATTCCGCATGTTAGGACATGAATCCTGAATTTCGTCCTCTGAATTCCACATGATTTTGGTGGAACTCATGAACTCGCACCATGCATGCACACACACACACACACACACACACACACACACACACACACACACACTCACACTCATTAAGTAATTGTTGAAAAATTTAGTGGTCTCTCTTTTGATATTTCTGCTTTGGGGATTGGATATTAATTGGATTTTGACAAATTCACCGCTTATATTAATAATGATTTTGGTATCTTTTCTAATTCTCTTGATGATATGCTCTTTGTTTAAGCCAACTATTCTAGAAGTTTATTCTGTAGCATATTATTATAATTCAGTCCTTGTCTTCATTTTATTACACTTAAATTTTTTTCTGAACATCAAAGATATTAAAATGAAATAACCAGTTACTCTTTAGTTTACTTGCCATGATATCTGTTCTTTTTTTTTTTTTTAGAATTTAATTTTTTAATTAAATATTTTCTTTATTTACATTTCAAATGTTATCCCCTTTCCTAGTTTCCCCTCCAAAAATCCTCTATTCTCTCCCTGCTCCACAGCTCCCCAACCCACCCACTCCTGCTTCCTGGCCCAGGCATTCGCCTATACTGGGGCATAGAACCTTCACAGGACCAAGGCCTCTCTTCCCATTGATGACCAATTAGGCCATCCTCAGCTACATATGCAGCTAGAGACATGAGTCTCTCTGTGTGCTTTCTTTGATTGGTGGTTTAGTCCCAGGGAGCTCTAGGGTTACTGGTTAGTTCAAACTGGTTTGTTCCTCCTATGTGGCTTCTAACCCCTTCAGCTCCTTGGGTACTTTCTCTAGCTCCTTCATTGGGGCCCCTGTGCTCCATCTAATGGATGACTGTAAGCATCCACTTCTGTATTAGTCAGGCACTGGCAAAGCCTCCCAGGAGACAGCTATATCAGTCTCCTGTCGTCAAAAAGCTCTTTTCATCTGCCATAGTGTCTGGGTTTGGTGGTTGTTTATGAGAAAGATCCCCAGGTGGGGCAGTTTCTGAATGATCATGCCTTCAGTCTCTGCTCCAAAATTTGTCTGTGTAACTCCTTCTATGGGTATTTAGTTTCCCCTTCTAAGAAGGATCGACGTGTCCACACTTTGGTCTTCCTTCTTGAGATTCATGTGTTTTGCAAATTGTATCTTGGGTATTCAGAGCTTCTGGGCTAATATCCACATATAAGTGACTGCATACCATGTGTGTTCTTTTGTGATTGGGTTACCTCACTCAGGATGCTATCCTCCAGATCTATCCATTTGACTAAGAATTTCACGAATTCATTGTTTTTAATAGCTGCGTAGTACTCCATTGTGTAAATGTACCACATTTTCTATATCCATTCCTCTATTGAAGGACATCTGGGTTGTTTCCAGCTTCTAGCTATTATAAATAAGGCTGCTATGAACATATAGCATGTGTCCTTATTACAAGTTGGAGCATCTTCTGGGTATATGCCCAGGAGTGGTAGTGCTGGATCTTCCAGTAGAACATGGCCAATTTTAGTGTTCCAAATGGACACTTTTTTTTGAGTTTTATGGACACCCTTACTTGTATATAATTCTTCATTTTGAAGAAGAGGGAATTGGAGTTTTATTATAGAAACTAAAACACTAATACAGTATTTAAGTATAGGAACAATTGAAGCTTTTCAGTGTGAGATACAATTAATAATGTATGTATGATGCATAAACAGCTCCATTTTCACTATGGAAATGTACATATATATTCACATATTATGATTCAATATTCTATGCAAGTACGTGGGTCCATGGTTGTGTGGGTGTAGAATAATTTGGAAACATCAGAGGATTTGCAAACACAATGGCACAATTATTTTTAGGATAATATTTATAAGGTCTAATACTGATGGAAAAGGGGAAATAATATGTGTTGGTAATAATAAAAGGCAATATCTCTATTTTCTTCTACTGAGCTAAATAAAATTTTAAAAAGCCTATTAAATTTGAATTGAAATGGTATTTATTTTGTTTCTATAAAATTATTATAATACAACCATTAGCTGACATTTTATAAATTGATTCTATAAAATTATTACTTTAATGATAATTAATACAAATAATAATCACACATACTCTTGTCTTCTAATAGACTCTGTACCTGTATATACATTGTGACATTTATCCTAACCATGTTTCTGTAAAGACAATGAAGTTAGATATTATCTTTATTTTTAATAATCATATGTTAAAATGTGAAGCAGAAATATTCACCAAATTTTTGCAAACATAAAGTTAAAATTAAAGGACAGTAGATCTTTAAATAGGCCTGTCTTAAAAAGTACTATTCAAACTTTACAATATTCATGATGACATGAGAACTAATCCTTGAAAAAAATAGACACATTTAATTTAGTTAAATTCAATTTACAATAAATAATACAATGTATAGCATATATCTTATTAATTTCTGTGGACACATTCACTTTAAAAACAATTATTTCCCCATTTGTTCGGTCGGTATTTTCTTTAATGTCCTCCCTTCTGGATTATGGGAACTTCTTGGGTCCTTGGCATCTGGGGTTTTATAGTGGCTACCCCCATTTCCCCCACCCCTATTGCTGCATGGCTATTTTCAAATTCCTGACCCTCTGTACTTCTGCCTCATTACCTCCCATGTCTGAACTGACCCCCCTCCCCCACCCCCTCTCCACCCCCAGATCCCTCTCCCCCTCTACTTCCCAGAGATTATTCTCTCCCCCCTACTAAGTAGTACTGTAGCATCCACACTTTGGTGTGATCTTTGTTCTTGGGTTTCGTATGCTCTGTGAGTTGGATCACGGGTATTCTGAGCATCATTTTGGCTAATATCCACTCATCAGTGTGTACATGCCATGTGTGTTCCTTTGTGACTGGATATCCTCACTAAGGATGATATTTTCAAGTTCTATTCATTTGCCTGCGAATTTCATGAATTCATTGTTTTTAATAGCTGAGTAGTACTCCATTGTGTAAATGTACCACATTTTCTCTATCCATTCCTCTGTTGAGGGACATCTGGGTTCTTTCCAGCTTCTGGCTATTATAAATAATGCTTCTATGAACATAGTGGAGCATGTGTCCTTGTTATATGTTGGATATAGAACCTGTAGAGACCATATCCAGTACATAGGCATGGCCCCTGGTTAAGGGATGGGGCCACCCACCCACCTCAAAAGTATTTATCCAGAATTCCTCCTGTGAAAAGAAAATACAGGGACAAAGAGTAGAGCAGAGGCTGAAGGAAAAACCATCCAGAGATTGCCCCACCTAGGGATCCATACCATCTTTAGACACCAAACCCAGACACTATTACTGATGCCAATACTGACAGGATCTGATATAGCTGTTTCCTGAGAGACTCTACCAGAGCCTGACCAATATAGACACAGATGTATGCAACCAAATATTGGACTGAGTGTGGTGACCCCAATTGAGGAGTTAGAGAATGAACTGTAGGAGCTGAAGGGATTTGCAACCCCATAGAAAGAACAAGAATATCAACCAGCTAGAACCCCCAAAGCTCCCAGGGACAAATCATCAACCAAAGAGAACAATGTGTGGATCCATGGCTTCAGCTAGATATATATCAGAGAAGGGCCTTGTTGGACATCAATAGGAGGAGAGGCCCTTGTTCCTGTGAAGGCTCAATGACCAATGGGAGGGGAATGCTAGGGCACTGAGGCAGGAGTGGGTGGGGTTGTGCAAGATTACCCTCATAGAGGCAGTAGATAGTGGGTCGGGGATAGGGAGTTTGTGGAGGGGAAACTGGGAAGGGAGATAACATTTCAAATGTAAATAATTAAAATAACCAATAAAAATGAAAACAATTAAAAACTAAAAATAATTCTTGCCTGTCATTTATCTGAAAGTACTGTTTGGCAATTAAAAAAAAAAAAACTGTTTGACACTGTTTGAAATAAAATATATTTGTATACACAGTCAAGGGATATTCCCAATAGTTCTTATACAAAATTATCAAAAACACATAAATATCATTTTCAATGTTTTTTTATTATTATTAATTTCTTTAGTTACATTTCAAATGCTATCCCGAAAGTTCCCTCTACCCCCCCCCCGCCTCTACTCCCCTACCCACCCACTCCCAGTACTTGGCCCTGGCCTTTCCCAGTGCTGGGTCATATAAAGTTTGCAAGACCAATGGGCCTCTCTTCCCAATGATAGCTGATTAGGCCATCTTCTGCTACATATGCAGCTAGACACTCAAGCTCAGGGGGTACTGGTTATTGTTGTTGCACCTACAGGGTTGCAGCCCCCTTAAGCTCCTTGGGTACTTTCTCTAGCTCCTCCATTGGGGGACCTGTGTTTCATCCAATAGCTGACAGTGAGCATTCATTTCTGTGTTTGCCAGGCACTGTCATTCTCACAAGAGGCAACTATATCAGGGTCCCTTCAGCAGAATCTTGCTGGCATGTGCATTAGTATCTGGGTTTGGTGGCTGATGATGGGATGGATTCCCAGATGNGGTAGTCTCTGGATAGTCCATCCTTTCATCTTAGCTCTAAATTTTGTCTCTGTACCTA
>NC_034597.1:80503371-80525648 GCF_900095145.1 Mus pahari | reverse complement strand
GGATGATCGTTTTGATGTGTTCTTGGATTTGGTTTGCGAGGATTTTATTGAGTATTTTTGCCTCGATATTCATAAGGGAAATTGTAAATCCATAATGATGCCTCTTAAAACTAATTTATTTTTTCCTTTTCAGGATTTTCACCCTTTTCCATGACTGATGAAATTGTGACTGACCCCTTGTAGATGGGAGTATGTATATATTTATATTAGAAATGGTTTGAGGGATTTGGCACATATTCAGAAGGAAAAATATGAAACACTGACCGTGGAAACAGTAGGAATTATCACTGTTCAGTGATGGCTGTAGTCAGTCCACCAGCGTGCCTCAGATCTTCCACCTCTGGGAGTTCTCTGATAGGTCCCTGCAGTCACCAAGTCCCTGCAGTCACCAAGTTCCTGCTAGCACCTGACCTCCTTGCCAGCCTCTCCAGCATCACTCTTCACCTCATGATTGCCATTGCTTTTCTGTGAGTCTCTGAATGGTCACAAGGTTAAGGAGTTTTATTGAGGTTCTGGTGCAAACAGACAGACAGACAGATAGACAGATAAGAACAATCACAGGACAGACACATGGCCAACCCAACCAAGTAGAGGGAAAGCTACTGAGGTACAGATGTCACCCAAATGTCACTTGCTGCTCCCTCTTTCAGGACAGACTTTCTCTGGAGATTGAATCTTGTTTTATGTTTACCTGAAATCTTGATCTATCCATGATGGATAGGGATTTCCTCCTGGTTTGGAGAAAAGGAATAGGGCATTGGGATTTCGATTGTGTTGAGACACTGAACAAAATTACCTTTTCACTAAATTAGTAATTCAGGCTCTTACCCAGGCTGAGATAATCATGACACAATGTAAATGAACATATCACTCAGTTCTGGAGACTTTTATTGAAATCTTGTGGTCTAGGAAAATTGCATTGGATTTTTGTTATTTTTTTCTTTTTTTCTTTCTTTTTGTTTCTTTTTCTCTCTTAGAGATAAAAATGGGGATGGTACATAAAACCCCTCTCATCCCCATGGATGAAACATAAGATTATCTGTAACTATTCTAAAAGAAGTAGGAAATGGATATGAAAAAGAATCTTCATCACAAATTTCATAACAATCTGGTCTTGCTGATGCCTTGACTTCTGAAGTTGACCAAGAAGCTATTGACCCAGATAATCAGATGATGGTAGATTTCTAAGATGATCCTCAGATACTACATACCCACATATCCAATCATGCAAACACCTATACTTTTCCATCCAAATATCTCCACATCCACATAGCACACACACACACATAACAAGCAAACATAACACACCCACACAAATATACCAGATACTACACATATACCAGATACCCAAAACACTTACCGCACAAACACTCATCCCACAAATGTGTGCCCCATCCATGCACAAATATTCATGAATATATACTTACAAACATACATGCATTAATGACCTATGCATATAAACGTGTCTAAGCATTCATATACACATATTTATATACATAAACACATATACATACGTATGTAAATAAGATGATAGAGGATGATATGTGCTCTCCTTATTCATACATTACTATGCATATAGTCATACTCATTATGAAAAATTGGTTCATTGAAATGAAAGCAAAGCTAGAAAGAAATAGTTATATAGCAATGCAAGTATCTAATTAAATCAAAGATTTGATCCTTCAAGTATATGAATTTCAAAAGTTTACAAATCCAATATAAAATCCTCTGCCAAAATGTGTAGTTAAAAAAGAAACTTAAAGATAAAAAACATAAGTACATTATTTCTGTAGAATTTTAAATATTTTGTACATGGAAATAATAGATATTTTGATAAAGTTTCTTAAAAGTTACCAAAGAAAACCAATATAGTCATGATTTGATATTATTTCTATTAATATTCAAAGCATAACATGTTATAGAAAATGGTGTAGAGTCAAACTCTAGAGGCATTTATTTAGCCACGTGTGGTGGGGCATGAATTTAACTCCAACACTCCGGTGGCAGAAGTAGTCAGATCTCGGTGAGGTCAAAGTTTGTGCTGTCTTTAAAGTGAGTACGAAAAGAAAGCCACAGCTCTTACACAGAAAAACTCTGTCCTGAAAAACCAAAAACAAGAAAATAACAAAAACATAAGAAATATTTATTTATTAAAAAAATTTAAAAATAATACCATGAAATATGTTTGTATTAAAATTGACCATTATAATCATGACTATGAAAAAATGTAAACTTATTTCTTGTATTGTTGATAATGGAATTATATATATATATATATATATATATATATATATATATATATATATATTTCAGATACATTTATTATTTATATATCCTTGATATTTATATGTTTTGTGGAAAATATTTTCAGTATTACAATCAGTGATTTTTTTGCTTTATCTACATTTGTTTATTTATTTATTCATTCATTCATTTTCACTCCTTTATCACACACAACTTGTATTTTATTTTGTTAGTGTTTAAATGTCGCAATAAGCTATTTAGAAAAATCTATATTTGCAATAGCATTTTCTTTTTATTAATCTTAAAGCACGTTATTTCACTGAGAAAATTATAGATATACATGAACATACATAATGCATATTTTTGCTAAAGATATTATTTTATTTGGAAGAACAATTTAAGTTTGATACATTTTAAGATATATATGAACACATTGAAAGACCATTTTAACTAGGTTGGATGTGGAACATACTCAAGACTTTAGTAATTGCTGACTAAAAAAAAGCACTAAATATTATTAACAAATGGCTTCTCAACCTTTGAAAATCATTTCCTCCTGTGTCATCTTTTTGGAAGGGTATTAGCGAAAATGAAAAGAACAGAGATAGAAGGAAGAAAAATAGATGGAAATCCATAGGTATCATGTTAAAACCAAACATGCCCATACTGTGAGTCAGTGTTAAGCTATACACCAGGCTAGCTTCAAAATGATTATCAAACTGTGTAAGGATAACTGAAGCCAGTAACAGAGTAAACACTGCGTTAAGATAATAGGGTGCTGACAGGGCAGATGCCTTCCAGCTGAATCATTTTTCCATTCCTGGAAGATTTTGAAATGGAGAATTAAACACTGTCTACCTCAGGGTTACTCAGTCAGAATGTATTTCTGCAGATGAGCTTGCTGATATGACAGAGAAACGCGCAGTGCTAAGTCTTACATATCCCAGGGCTTGCAGGCATGAATCCTGCACAGTGAGCAGGCTAGGTCAATGCTACATCCTCAGCTTGCTCTAGACAACGACAAATAGAAAACACCATGTAGCTGTGAAACAATACTTGATGGAAAAAATAAGCCAAGCATACACTGTGGTGTCTTATGACACAATTGAGAAATGAATCCCTTAGGGGGCCTGTGGAGAAATTCATAAATATGTAAAGCAGTTAAGTCTTTGGAAAGTATATTACTTCGAAGGATTAGATTTAGAAATGGGCGAGAGTGTAGCTTTCTTATATACAAGAGCTTTGTAACTGAAAACAAGACTTTTGATAAATAGCACAAACCTAATAGCAAATGGAAATCAGGAGATGCAATCTATGAATTGGCATTTTGAGGATGGGCTTCGAACATTGATCTTATCAGTCCATCTACATCTGACATGTTGAGAATTTGTCTTTTCTTCAGTTGAACTGCAAATGTAGGGAAATAGATAATCATCACATACAATCATTCATTCATTGAATGCCATATATTGAATATTTAATCTTAGCCTGATTTTCTCTAGCGCTAAATATACAAAGGCCATATTTTTCCTAAGACCTTGCCAGACACCTCTGATTTTTTAACCAAGAAATATATATATGTCATATGTATTTATTCTGCTTCAAACCACATTAAAATCATTATAAGCCTATTTATCACCTTTACTTAAATCATGTTAAGTGATTGTTTTTTCATAATTATGTATACCACCAAGCCCGTGAATATATGAGAGAGATTTATTCATCTTTCTGAACGTAATTCTTTTTTACTATGCAATTTAAAAATCAACTGTGCTGAGCTATAAAACAATAAAAGAAATGCATATTTAAATTGTTTGTCTCTTTGCCTATATTACGTTCAAGTGGGTCCTAGTACTTGATGCACACACCATGGTACTTGGAACATAATAGGCACTTTAAAAACCATTGACTTTACTATTCCAGTTAACCACTTATAGTACTTTAGATACAATTGGGGAAAAATGACCTGTGACTTTGAATGAACATAATAAGATATGTTTGTTCGATGTGACAAAGAGACAATGATGCAGCAGATACTAAAATAAATTTTCAAAAAAGAAAAATATTTATGATAGATTTTTTGAACAATTGGAAAGAGATATAGCAGAATATATGGTTAACTAAAAAGTAGTCTATGACAAATGCCATAATTGAGGAGCCTCATGAGTGACTCCTTAAAATTCATGACAATTTACAGTTACATTATATTTTTCTGGGAAAATAATAAATATAAAATAACAAATATACTGATATCAAAGTATCTGCAAGATAATCATAAAATTTAGACAGACATACATTGCAAATACAAGTCAGTCAGTTACAGGATACTGAAACTAAAACATCAATTGTAATAATGTAAATAGGCATAGAAGGAAAAAAAGATTTCATTAAATAATTTACTTATAAGAAAATATTGACAAATATCACTACCTAAAATTAAAATATTAATGTGAATATTAATGTTCTGTGTATTATAAAATCTTGTTATATGAGATAGGATTGTGAAAACCTAGACTTGGCTTGTATTCTCTCTGACCTTGCTTCTTGTTCCTCCTGCAGATAGAGGAGCTCTACTTATCTCCTTCAGGGAAGCAGGATGAGAGTATGTGACAAGACTTGGTGAATAAACATGAAGTACCCTGGGTGTTTGAAGTAAAGTCAGATCTGCACTGTTCTATGTGGTCGTCTAATTGGTAACCTGACTGTCATTATTGAGATGAGAGTGAAAAACAGACACTTACAACTTTCCCTCAGTTGGATTCTAGGTCTCCCTTTGCTGGTCACTCAAAATGACTCTGGGAAATACAGATCTGAATTTGCTAGGTTTGTTCAATTTGTTTTAAAAAAAATCACGATGTATTCAGTTGCTAGGATATAGAATTACTGGTTAGAACACGGAAGTCTATCATAATGAGTTTAAACTTCATATTATTGCTAAACATAGAGGAGTTAGTCTAACTGCGGATGAAAAACTGAAAGTTGTATTTTTGATATTTACTTTTTACTTTATATGAGGCTAATTTTTGTTTTATTTTAAATAGTTAAGGAAAAACACATTAGATCATATAATTGGGAATTTAAAACCTGAAAGCATTTTTAAAGATGGACAGACATATGCATTCAAATACCTTGTAATTATTACAATGATTGCTTCTCATCCCAGTCGCTACTCACACTGAATCTAAGCAAAAAAGAAAAAATGGCAAAAACTGAATTATTACTTTATTATTATTATTGTGAAAGCTGTGTGTATATGTGTGCATTGTACATTTTTGCTATAATTGCTAATTTTATACATATGTAAAATAAACATACTATTTATGAATAAATGTAAATGCATGGTATCTTTTTGTCTCCAATCAGAATTCCCTAATCATATTTGAAACAAGACGCTCAAAAACTACAGGCCACCTTGAGAACTTAATTCAAGGTGAGAGAAATTGCATTAAATAAAAGAATCCAGACATGAAGGTCATTTCTTTGTACACATGTTCAGTGATTGATAGCCTACTTTGAAGTGTTTTTTCAAAATCAAGAAAAATGTTATAATGAAATCACAAGTGTATAATGAATTATAGTTAGAATGTAAAGAAAAATTGTGCAGTACAGCTCATGACAGGATTCATTGGAAAGGAAACCTGAATGTAGAAACCGAAAATACCCCTGGTACTAATGTAAAGTTTGCTTTTGTCCTTGAAGAGATGGATGTAAGAGGAATGTGGGATGAGCATTCATGTATGCCTAAGTCCATGCTGAAGGTGAAAAAAATTCTCTTAAAATGTTTGCGTAGTTAAATGTTTGTATGTTACTAAAGGATTAGGCACATCTTCTTTACCAGACAAGGTGATTGATTCAGGGGCATGGGATCAACAGGCAGGCATCCACACAGGCAACAGGCTCAGGGACAGACCCTGTTCCTATTGATTGAGGAACCCTCATGAAGTCCAAGCTGCTAATCAGCTACATATGTACAGGGGGCCTGTGATTGCTATTTGGTTGATGATTCAGTCAGGGTGAGTAGACTGTGTTGTTGTTCCTATGGAGTCCCTGTCCTCTTCAGTTCCCTCAGTCCTTCTCTCAACTCTTCCCTAAGGTTCCTGGAGCTCCATCTAATGTTTAGGCTTGAGTCTCTGCATCTTTTTCCATTGACTGTTGGTTAGAGCCGATTAAACAGCAGTTATGCTAGTTTCCTGTCTCTGCATACTTTCCTAGGCGAACCAATGGTAATCATGTTTATACATCATTACATATAGTTTTGGAGATAATTTGGACTAAGTATATATCAACTGAGGAATGGATAATGAAAATTTGGTACATTTATACATTAGAATACGATTCAGTGGTTAAGATAAAGGAAACTATAAAAGCTACAATTAAATAGATAAAGCAAGAAATATTCACCCCTAGCTAGGTAACTTTCCAAAAGACAAATACTGCATGTTTTATCTTATATGAATTTGTTGACATTTAAATTTTAGTATGTGTGTTTTAATCTGAATAACCACAGAGAATAGTTAGTTAATATGTGACTATTATCTTGTAAAGAAGGGCAATAGAGTATAAAGAGGTAAAGAAAATGTTGAAGAAAAGGATTACATAAAGACAGAGTAAATGAGGGAAGATGGCGAAGAATAACTAGTACTAAAGAACCATCAAAAAGCAATCTAGAGACCTATTGCTGTTGGATATATATGTGAAACAATATTATAATATATATTATGGAAACAATGTCCAGTTTGACATATTCAATCTCCAGTATCAGGAATGGATTAGAGCTTGTTGAGTCATTGTTCAAAGGGTTCTGTAAATACCCCAAACATAACAAAAATATTGCCAAAATGTATTGTTTTCTCTTCACAACATAATAAGGCTTCATTTCTGTAGATACAATTACTTGCATCATTGCACATGTGAATATCAAGCTGGTGCCCAGCTTGTCTATGCTTACTAGCTTTCACGGTGTTGGAATGTATTGAACACATTGCTGGCAGGGAAAAGTGACCCATCAGTATCTCCCAGATACAAACCCTGTAACCAACAACAGCAACCTTTCTGTAAGGCCAACTGGTGGAATAGTGCCACATATATTATGAGTAACCATCCCCTGTTGGATTGGCTTAAAGGCCCATTCAATGAGATGACACCTATCATCAAAACTGCTAAAGTGAACCACAGCCTGGGGCACAGCAAAGAGGCAGGTAAACATCTGAGGTAGAGGACAGACTGATCGACATAGCAAGTTCCAGGAGAACCAGAGCTGTCATATAAAAATAAATAAATAGATAAATAAATAAACAAATAAATAAATGATAGACTTACCTCTGGTATATATAGGTCATGGTTCTATTATTCAGCTGAAGTAACGCAATAATGAAATAACTACTAGTGGCACACCTCTGTACTCATAAAAGAATGTCACTCAACTTTAATCAGAGAGATCATTGTCCAGTTGTAAAGATATGCGTGGGAGGAGAGGAGGGAAGGGTGCTGTGATTTGGATGCAATGTGAAAAAAATTATGTTTAAAGATGTTCACATGTAGTTCGCAAGATAATTTATAGTACTGAGTGATATATCATTTAATTTCATCTGTATGTTAAGCTGTTTGTGTGACATATAGAAGACTTTGATGAGTCTTTTTTTGTTTTTTTGAAGTTTCAAACTGTTGGAAACAAATAAAAGGCTCCTTTAAATAGAAATATTTTTCCCAGAAATTTTTTATTTATTGGCAGAAAGTATTTATTTTGCACAAGATACATATGTTTGTGAAGAGAATGAGGCTCAGGTGAGGGGAACTTTCTTTGAGTGGAATTCAAATGGTGAGAATGCATTCCAAAGACATGCTTAACTAACCAGTGGAGCCATGTGAATCCTTTCTGGTTTGCATAATCTACTGTCCACAGAGGAGGACAGTCCAACTGTAACTTCTTTAATTTACAAACATTAGTTTCCTGATTACCTTGGGAGACTTTCTGAAAATTATTACATAAAATAAAATGGAAAATATCTTAGGCATACATATGAAGTGCTAAAAATCTTCATATAAAACCCTCAGAGGGAAAACCATGACTGAGAGGTACACAGAGTTTATCTTTCATCCCATTGTATATGGTACAAAGTCTACTTACCACTGAAGTATCTTCGGATAAATATCATAAATGTATTTATACATTGAACTCTGAGTATGCAACCTAACATTTTTTGTGATGTTCACTTCATTGATTTCACTAGAATTTGATTGCCTAATGCAACAACCATTATATTGAAATATATGTATGATTTCTGGTTATAGAATGATATATGTGTATTTTAGCATGTATTTACTCTAATAAGTAATTAAAGGTAAGATTTGCATTTGCTAATTCTTTTGTGTTTTCTTTCTTTCCTTGCTGCATTTTAATTATCCAATTAAGCTTCTCAAATTTGGGAAAATTACAGGGGACAGGACCTAAGGTTTTTTAAAAGAGTTACATTAGGGGTCAAAGAAAACAAAACAAAATAGCTGCACTCAAATAACAGGGTATCAAACATTCGTTAAAGTTTTACCAGGAATTTCTTCTTTTTCTTTGTATGGTAAGGACATAATGAAAGCAATTGGGGCCAACGACCCCCTCATTCTCTTTTACTCTCTCTTTAATTTTTCATGTTAGTCTCTCAAGTGTCAGTCTTGACACAGAGAACTCAGAAAACAGTAAAGGTTAAGTGTTCTCCAGTGGGTAAACTCTAATCTGGCCTGGTATTGATTATCTCTCCTGTTTGCGATAATCCTGAATTGATTACAGAGTAATTGAAATTCATCCTTACATTGTTAACTTTACTCCAATGAAAGAAAGGCTCAGACCTTTAGATTTACTTGAAAGTGGAAAAAAAAAGACACAAAAATAAAACAAAAATCTACGAATAACTTATCCTACCTCCTTGCTTCTTGTTTTTTTTTTTTTTTTTTTTTTTTTTTTTTTTTTTTTTTTTTTTTTTTTACTATTATTATTTTATTTATGTTCAGTCACTTGAGTATGCCAATAGATGCTTTCCCTCTATAGGATGTCTATATCATTCTAAGTACACTCAGCATTGAAGGAGAGGACATAAAAATTATATTGGTACAACCCCCCCATCTTTGCATGAAAGTGTTCTGTCCATGGATTGTACCACCTATCCATGTTATTTACCTATAGAATTTTGGACCATAGTGTCTGGTTCGATCATTGATGAGAGAAGATATGCAGAAAGAGCTTATAATTCATTCATAAACAAGCATATAATTCATCCTTGACCTATGATGTTCTTACTAATAAGTTGGAAGAATTCAAATTTCATTACTGCTGTGTAGTTACTATCATTTATTTTTACTTAATATACTTTTGTATTTTGCTAATTACAAATCTATTTTTTAATCGTTTGTGATTCAATGTTTATAGCTTGAGAAAATTTTGCCATATTGACCTCAGTTGCCTCAAACTCATGATACAAAGAATTCTCAACAGAGGAATACCAAATGGCTGAGAAACACCTGAAAAAATGTTCAACATCCTTAGTCATCAGGAAAACGCAAATCAAAACAACCCTGAGATTCCATCTCACACCAGTCAGAATGGATAAGAATAAAAATTCAGGTGACAGCAGATGCTGGCGAGGTTGTAGAACACTCCTCCATTGCTGGTGGGATTGCAAGCTTGTACAACCACTCTGGAAATCAGTCTGGCGGTTCCTCAGAAAATTGGACATAGTACTACGGGAGGACCCAACAATACCTCTTCTGGGCATATACCCAGAAGATCTTCCAACTGGTAATAAGGACACATGCTCCACTATGTTCATAGCANCCTTATTTATAATAGCCAGAAGNTGGAAAGNACCCAGATGTCCCTCAATAGAGGAATGGATACAGAAACTNTGGTACATTTACACAATGGAGTACTACTCAGCTATTAAAAACAATGAATTTATGAAATTCTTGGGCAAATGGATGTATCTGGAGTATATCATCCTTAGTGAGGTAACCTAATCACAAAGAAGTCACTAGATATGCACTCACTGATAAGTGGATATTAGCCCAGAAACTTAGAATACCCAAGATACATTTTGCAAAACACAAGAAAACCAAGAAGGATGACCATCATGTGGATACTTCATTCATCCTTAGAATAAGGAACAAAATAATCATGAAAAGATATAGGTACAGAGACAAAATTTAGAGCTAAGATGAAAGGATGGACTATCCAGAGACTACCTCATCCAGGAATCCACCCCATCATCAGCAACCAAACCCAGATACTAATGCACATGCCAGCAAGATTCTGCTGAAGGGACCCTGATATAGTGGCCACTTGTGAGGCTATGCCAGTGCCTGGCGAACACAGAAGTGGATGCTTACAGTCAGATATTGGATGGAACACAGGACCCCAACGGAGGAGCTAGAGAAAGGACCCAAGGAGCTGAAGGGGGCTGCAAACTTGTAGGTGCAACAACAATATGAACTAACCAGTAACCCTTGAGCTCGAGTGTCTAGCTGCATATGTACCAGAAGATGGCCTAATTGTCCATCTTTGGGAAGAGAGGCCCCTTGGTCTTGCAAACTTTATAGGACCCAGCATAGGGGATGGCCAGGGTCAAGTAGTGGGAGTGGATGGGTAGGGGAGCAGGGGTGGGGGGGTCGTATAGGGAACTCTTGGGATAGCATTTGAAATGTAAATAAAGAAAATAATAAATAAATTAAAAAAAAGAATGTTCTTTCACTTTTGTGTTTCAGAGTTTATAGCACATGGTCAATATTATTCCCTCATGATTCTGTGCTTAGAATATCATTGTGGTAAGACCGTAGTGAGGTATAATTGTTCACTTTGTAGAAAACCAGAGAAAGAAATAGAAAGACTCAAGGAAGTACAGCATAAAAATATTTTCTGGAGGATACATCTGGTGACCTATGTATTCAAATAAATCTATCCCCAACAATGTTATTGTCTTATATATTTATATAATATAATCTCTAAAGGAAGAAGTTCATTGGTTAAATTAGAAACCTCAGGATCCAGAAATTGTTCAATAACTGGATGAAACCCATTGGGGGAAAATCATCTAATAAGCCTTTTTAGGAATATTTTATATTCAAACCACAAACTTAAAATTCCCTGCATCAGAAATAACAAGTGAATGAATTACCAAGAATGGAGAAGTAAGACATTTTGAAGTTAAAAAATAATACCCTTTGTTAGCATGTAACTAATACAGAGTAACTTTATCTAAACTATTTTCTGTACTTATTCAGTTAATCCACTTCAGTCTCCATGAATTAGACTTTATCTGTAGTTTTCAAATGAAACATACTAAAAGACAGACTCAAATAAATGGGTGAATGTCCTGTTAAAACACAATAAAGCAGAGATGAAATTGTAATTTCAAGTGAAGACTCCTGTTCAAGAAATTATGGAATCCAAGGAGAATAGTCTTGGTTCTTTCAACACAATGTAATTTATTTTCATTTACAGACTTGCAGAAAGACAATACAAAATGGATGAGGCTATTTAAATAGTAATAGCGGTATCAATAATCATAATGATAATAAATATGATGTGAAATAGTACATTGGTACAGTTCTTCATCTATAGATGTAATTAGAATTCTTTAATGATGCCCATAATTATGATTTAAACAGTGTCTATTCATTTTATATTTTTAGTTTAAATTAAAGCTGCAACACATAATTTAATTTCTAAGTGACTTAAGTATTCCTCATAATGAGAGATTAAGTTAGAGGTACAAAAATTAAAAACATATGAGATAAACATACTTTGATAAGAGAAAATTGTAAAATATTTGTTATATGGAGCTGTGCCTAGTCTTACTGCTGCTCTTCCAGTAGTCACAAGCTTGGTTCCCAGCCCTCAGACTGAGTACTTTATAGATACCGATAATTAGAGCTTTGGAAGGTCAAATGTTCTCTCCTGGCCTCCTGAGATTTTTTTTCTTACATGCAACATACTCTCATGCACATATGAGCAAATATATAAATGAAAATAATGTTTTAAATAAGCACATATTTAACCATTCTGCTTGAAACAGTAGAAGAAATGAAGCAACAAACTTTGAAATACATTCTTAAAGCAATGAGAAAAGTATCACAGGCATATCTACTATATTTATTTTATGTTGTAAAAGTTGACTTCAGTGTGGACTTACCGTGTTTAGTATGTTTCTTGAACATAGGATCCAAAGAGATCATGAAATGTACAATGACGTGAGGGTCCCTACAAATCCTAGAAATAAATCTATCTGTTGATCGAGCTTTACTATTCCTGAGCTTCTAACTAAAGACATCCGCACTTCACTACTGACATGTTTTCTCTTCCAAGGTCACCATTGTTTTGTTTGCCTGAGCTAGGAAATGGAAATATTCTGAATGCCTATCAAATGGTGAGTGCATAATACAGGTGTGGAATCTTTACACTTTAAAATGTACAAATCTGTTAAATATGAAGTTATAAAATCTGCAGAAATGTAAAGAGCTGAACTCTATCACTCTGACTGAGACAACCAAGATCTATCAAGAGAAAGGTCAACTATTTTCTCTCATGTGTCAATTTTTTTTCTTTGAAGACTTCATACTTGTTCTTTATTTGGAATACACTTGTCCCTCTGTAGTGCTACAATCTAGGGCAAAAATTTGTTGCTAGTCAGATGGTAGACCCTATGAGAGAACCTAGCTCTGTAACTCTGTTAAAAGTTCATAGCATTGAAGTTATTTTTATCATTATATCCATAGATTAATGTATCTCTAAGTCCTTATCAGAACAGTTTCTTTATGTAGCAAATGGTGATTAAAATATAAACATGCAATGGGACAAGGTGTAGAGAAAAATGAAGACTGTGGAATGCTCAGCCCTTATTGAGGCATCTACATCATACCTCTCCTTCCAGTCTCCACTACTTAAAATAGCTTTAAAAAAATCGCATGAGCCAGAAGCAGTGGATTACAACATTAAGATAGTGTTTTCTGGGCCCAGAAAGGTAGTTGCACACCGGAAGTCATAGCAGATGTGACAATATGTGTAAGAGCCTTTCAAGTACATGAAGTCCTAAGCTTAGCTAAGGAGATATGGTCACTAATATACATGAGAAAGGGAGAGTCAGTGTTCTTTACATCGGTCACCCCCTAGTTTATGGAGGTATATTTTAGGAGCATATGAGAAGCACAAGTTGTTCTTGCTTGGTTTAAAATCAATCATGGCAATAAGGTAAAGTTAGAAGAATCTGGGAGAAAGTGAAAGCACAATAAATATGATCAACTACATTGTATTAAATTCACAGAGCATTAGTAAAAAATGAGAAAAATATTTAAAATAGGCATTTTACTCTTTTCTTCCTTAAACTATGCCTGAGACTAACAAATATGCTTGTTTCCAAGCCCAAAATGTAATCCTCTAAACAAACTTTAAGAGATTATATATGTATAAACCAACCACTTTATATTTAAATGTAGCTAAAGATTAGCATGTAAATAGGAAACTTCTCTTATGTATTGATATATATTTAGAGATATCATTGTGATTTTAAAAAGTATATTATATAAAAGTTGGGTTTTGCCGGGCGGTGGTGGCACACACGCCTTTAATCCCAGCACTTGGAAGGCAGAGGCAGGTGGATTTCTGAGTTTGAGGCCAGCCTAGTCTACAAAGTGAGTTCCAGCACATCCAGGGCTATACAGAGAAACCCTGTCTCAAAAAACCAAAAAAACAAAAACAAACAAACAAAAAAAACAAAAAAAAAAAAACCAAAAAACCAAAAAAAGTTGGGTTTTTACACCCCCCCACCAAAAAAACCCCCAAGAAGTACATGTACCAGGTGTGATGGCTGAGAAGGTTTCATATTTCATGCTATCTTTAGAGTGTATGTTCAATAAGTCCCCACCAAAGTCAATTTTTACAAGATAAAATTAACATAGTAAATTTGACTTTAATACTTTTTTCACGGTTTTGTGAGTGTATTTCAAGAGATCTAAGTGGCTTATTTTCACATTTCACTAACGACTATGTCTTAATTAGGGCTTTACTGCTGTGACCTAGGCAGCTCTTGTAAAAGCAACCATTTATTTGGTACAGACTTACAGGTTCAGAGTTTCAGGCCATTCTCATCATGGTGGGAAGCATAGCAACATGAAGGTAGGCACTGTGCTGGAGAAGGAGCTAGGCGTTCTGGTTCTGCATCTTTATTTGAAGGCAACCAGGAGATACTGTTTTTCTGAGGCAGCCAGGAGGAGGGTCTCTTCTGCACTGGGTGGAGCTTGAGCATAGAACCTCAAAGCTCAGCACCACAGCAATGAACTTCTACCAGCAAGGCCACATCTCCAGATATTACCACATCCTGTGGCCAAGCATATTCAAATCCCCACAGGATAGGAAATATTAATAGATTACAAGTATAATTATTAATACATTATTAATAAATATACTTGTAGAAAATTTTTATTTTATTTTTTCTTTAAAATTTGTTTTTGATACGTGTTTTGATCTTACTGATCCCTGCCTCCCACACCTCTTAGGTACTCTACACCACCCTATCCAGGCAACTTTATTCTCTCTCCCGCCTCCCCCACCCCACCTATCCAAAATCAAACAAATAATGAAACGCAAAACAAATAAAGACAAAAACATCAAAACAAAAGGGAATGTCTGAGTATATTTGCAAATAATATGATTTAAAGTTATACATTTTAAAATTATTAAATTTATTTATTTATTTATTTATTTATTTATTTATTCATTCATTCATTCATTCATTTTCATCCCAAATTCTCTCCCCTCCTGGTAGCCCCCTCTCAGAGTCCTCCTCCTACATTCTTCCCTTTATTTTTCTAAGACCTGCCTATTCAGCTGATTGTCTTTTCAAAGATCAACTGAGTTATTTCTGCGTTTAATTTTCTAGTTCTTTCCATATTCAAGGTTTTAACCTTTTGAAGAAATATAGTTGGTAAAAGTTTTCTTCTGTTTTTTAGTCTTCAGTAATTTATTCAATTTTTTCACTCTGCCATAGTTTTATCTCTAGAAAGTTTGTTTTCTAATAATTATATTTTCATATATAATCCTACCTGTTAATTCTAGGAATCATACTATGTTCTGCTTTTCATCCATTAAATTTAATTTTTTAAAAGATTTATTTATTTTATGTATATGTCTACACTGGCTGTTTTCAGACATATCAGAAAAGGGCATCCGATCGTATTACAGATGGTTGTGAGCTACGTGGTGGTTGTTGGGAATTGAACTCCTGACCACTGGAAGAGCAGCCAGGGCTCTTAAGCACTGAGCCATCTCTGCAGCCCCAACATTGAGGATTTTGGTCTACTTTGCACTGACTTTTTCTAGATGATGAAAGACAAACACGCAGACACTATAGAAAACACTTAGAGACATCTTACAACCTGACATAACTTTAGATGAGTCTTCTATAACCACTTCTTTACATATACAAAGAATGCTGCCCAACCAAAATGACAGTTACATATCTGTGCTAATTGTTACTGTTTTCATAAGAGCACATTAATGGAAACAATCTATGCCTCCATCAACAAAGATGGGATAATAGAAGTGTGTTAAGTATATGCAATATAATTTTATTTAACCATAAAAGTATAAACATTTTGAAATTTGCAGAAAAACAAATGGATCTAAAACTGCTCTAAATATGGTGACCCAGGGTCAAAAAAGGCACATTCACTGTGCTGCCATTTGAGCTAGATTCTGGCATTGAACTTTTACATATGTGTGTTTACGAGTGAGTGACTTCAGGTAGAATCCAAGAAACTGAAAAGGAGGTTCAGGAGACAGGCAAAAGAGCTGATACAGACAGGGAAATAAAAACAAATGAGTCAAAATCCTTCAGTTAGGAAATTATAAAAGGGAGTAGGCGGTTAATAAAAAGTGAGTGTCAGAGCTAGAGTTCCAAGGGTAAACACCATCTTCATTTATTTTGAGTCACCCCAATGTTTAGGACATTCTTCTGCTTGTCCATGGCTGTGGGCTCCCAGAAAATTAGTCAAGCATTTCTGCAGCTTTGGGTTTTATCTATGAAGTGAGAGAATGAACTACTCTGGTGTCCATATTTTATAGTATAAGGGAAAAATAAACTACCTTATTTTTTTTTCTCTGTTGACCTATAGACGGTATGAAAGGAACAGGAGAGAATGGATGTATTCAGGTAGGAGCTCAGTAACAGACTTGAATGGTAAACAGATTTTATTTGTGCTGTATTAGCCTTGAAAACTACCGGAGTACACGATCTATTGTCTATATAATGAAGACTTATTTAAAGAGTAAAGTTTTAAAAAAAAATATTTTATGTAAGCAATAGTTTCTCCTGCCTCTCAGAAACATACGAGAAGGAAAACTGTACTTACATGAAAAGCAGAGCAAATTGAATCCGTTAAAATAACTCTAGGGCACCTCTAGGGCATCCAGCATTGAACCCAACATTGTTCCTTGTCAAAATGGGTGCAAAGGAGAGAAGCTATGAAAATTGTAAAACGGCATTCACTTACATTAATCAAAGATGGCAGCTGGTGTTATTACTGAAGCTCTGCTGCTGTCTGATACAGGGCTATATGACCTTGAGAGAAAAAGTACAGAAGTTATTGTAAAGAAGAAAAAATAAGGGCAAAATAAGGACTATACTTTGTAAAAGTGAAAAATGAAACTTTTTAAATTAGAAAATTATTAAAATGTCTAAGATCTATCCTTGAGAGGACTACATTTTAAAAATAAATTTAAACATTATTTCTGTGTGTTGTGACCAAATGGACATTTGAACAGGTGAGATTGGTTTTAAAAACTGGTCTTTTCTTACCTTACGATGGTAATTTCTTCAGCAAAAATTACTTGTTTTTTTCTGATTATATAAGGAAATATTTATATTATCAAATGTCTTTGGTGTTTGTTCAATATTAGATCCACATAAAGCAAACTTACTCATGTGACAGGACATATTATTTAACCAAACATGTGTGTAGGGTGAAGTGAGATGGAATTCAGTAATGAATGTTGGATTGGTACTTTCTTCTTCATTCTGTCAATAGAATTCCGTCCAAGATTTAGACTTATCTAAGCATGTCTACATGTTTAACAGCGATATCTACAATTTGCTAAGTTATTTAGAGAAAGATATTGCACCATCTATAATCTTGTAAAATTATATATTTTATATATACATAATACATATATATGTATAATATATATATGTATATAAATACATACACACATACACACACACACACACACATATATATATATATATATATATATATATATATATATATATATATATACACTTCTACCTGTCACTCCCCTAATGTCAATCCCCTAATTAGGGAATTGACAGGTAGAAGTGGTCTGAGTTCATGGTCATGGTTCTTTAAGACATACCTACATCACATGTAGTAGATGTTCACTAGGTGAATAAATTAAGAACCTCCAGTGTTCTAACCCCCTTTGGTCATCATCATGAGGTCACATTTTATGGGAACAAGTCCACCCCTTTAATTATTTTCTCTGACTTGATTTTGAGATAGTCAGCAGGTCTGGTTTCTGAATTTTCTGTTTCTTTCCAATAGCTGGTCTTCTATGTTTCTCAGAAACCATTCAGGTTTATGTGCATTCCAAGTTTGCACCCTGCATCTAATCCAGGGGTTTGTTCCTGGAGAATTTAAAACATGAAATGACTTTCTGTTGCTTTGATTACTGCTTATTGATGGTTATTTTTCACTGCCTAATAAGTTTTTCTTCTATTGTTTTTTGATGACAGTATGTCTATCAGGGAGAGAATTTCTACATTTGGAGTCTAAAGTGATTGTGTCCTCAAAGTTCTAGTATATAACATAAGACTGTGGGCCGGGCAGCAGTGGTGCACGACTATAATCTTAGCACTTGGAGGCAGAGGCAGGCATATTTCTGAGTTCGAGACCAGCCTGGTCTACAGAGTGAGTTCCAGGACAGCCAGGACTACACAGAAAAACCATGTCTCAAAAAACAAAAAAACAAAACAAAAAGCAAACAAACAAGCAAAAACCCAAATACGTATTTAGGCTTGGGAACAATATTTGTTCACAATATTATATACTCTTATATATTTATATACTCAGATAGAAATATTATATGTATACATATACAGTGAAAACTTTAAGCGATATGGCTTCATAAGGGAAGTAGGTAATGTCTTTCTTTAAGCAGCATAGTATTTTGATACACAGACACATCACACACACCACACACACACACACACACACACACACACTCAAGACAGGCAGTCACATGCTTCACTACCAGTTACAATGGTATATACATCAAATTTGGCATATATCTCTGAGAAAAGAAATGTGAGATATGAGTCAAAGAAAAAAACACTGCTGTATTTGTGAAAAAACTCTGAAAGTTTTTACCTATTTTTAACACTCAATTTGCATAGTTGTGTGTTTGTTTCTAGTTTATCTTTCTTTGTGTTTATGCCTTAAAGAAATTAAATCTACCTACTGTACCACAACTTCAAAATCATAACATATTAATATGTTAAGATGGCATGTCTTCATTGATGTCATGATTCTAGAAAATAATAATCAACTTCATTCACCTATACTTAAAATATTGTGATACTGATTTTAAATCTTTTCATTATAATTAGGTAATTTAATAAGCTTTTATATAAACACCTATTCCAAATTTTATAGCTTAAAAATAATTTACAAGAATAAATATGGTGGAAATTCTATGCTGCTTCTGACACTTAAGACAGTAACAAAAGGTTATGTTTTGAAATGTGCCAAAAATTTCTACAAGGTGAACTCTGTGCAAGTGTGTGTGTGTGTGTGTGTGTGTGTGTATTGTGTTGGATGAAATCAGCTGATATTACCATGTTGACTTGAGTATCTACAGCTGACAGTGTACCCTTCAGGCATTTTGGAAAGTCTGAACTAACAGTGTAGACAGCTGACAGAAAAAGAATGATGAATTAACACCCAGAAGCAAGGATAATAGCAAAGAGAGAAAGGGGGCTCAGAAACTTTAGAAAGTTGACTTGTAAATACAAGGAGTCAAGTAATTCTCATGGAACACATACTATAAAAATGCACTGTAATACACACACACACACACACACACACACACACACACACACACATATATATATATATATATATACATTATATATATAACAATAAGAGAAACATTCATTAACTGTATTATACTAATGAATAATTTCATTGATCAACTGTTACAAATCATGATAATACGGGTGTGTATATTGGGAAGCACTGACAACATTTTCAATGCAGGATATATCTTCATATTTTACATATGAACAAAAGCCATGAATATGTTAACCTAAAATACATGCAAGTTCTCCTTTTTTCAACACAACAGTTTCACAGTATACATAATTCTTGATGTAAATTACTTTAAAACTGTTGTGAAAATGATGAAGTTTTCTAAGAATTATGAGAGCATAGTGTTTACATGTACCAGGTGTGGTCTTCAAGGTCTGGACTGCAGAACATTCACATTGTCTCTTTAATTGAACAGAAAAGATAGCAGCTGCTCTGGTGCACAACAGGAATTATTTGGAAAGCTTATTACAGAAATGATGCTTTCCTGATAGCATTATAAAATCATCCTTGGAAATATACATAAAGGGAACCAATGTTGATGCAAATCTGATGTCATAATAATGCATGCTTATGTGCAGACTAGTTTGAATACCGAGTTTGTATATGCTTGTCCACTTCATTAATATGCGAACTTATACGAGTGAGTACATCAGTAATGTAAGCAAAACCTTGTGTGCTGATTTATGCCCTGTATGCACAAAGGGCAAAGAAAGACTATGAATGTCCTCTTCTATTGCTGTGTATAATCTAGAATTGAACTAACTGGCCCCAAAGCCACAATGGACCTACTGTCCCTGCTTCCCTTGGAGATCTGATTAAAGGCATTCCCACTGTGATGTCTAGCACTTTCCCTGTGCACAGAGTACTCCCAGGTCCTCATGCTTATCCAGAGGCAATCCTATTCCCACAACCATTTCCTAGGTCTTTATCCTGTATATTTTCATCCTTAAATCACATCTAATTTTGTTATCACACTAGCATTTAATTAATCTTCATTTTTAGTCATTTGTTTTGTTTTACTATGTTTTCTTTTTTTTTATCTGCAAGGACTGTGTGGCTCAGTCTCATTCTTGAACAGAAAGACCTTGCTTATCATTGTTTTCACTAGAATGTAAAGATAGCCCCAGCTTTCAGCTTTCATCCGATAAAAACAATTGTGCTTCATAAAAATGTGGTTGGATTGACGCAGTGAAAAGAGTTTGTAGTTTAGTCAAAACCAAAGACTTTGTAATTTAGAGTTTGTAGTTTAGAGCTTTAGAAGTATAAATAGTCACTTGGAGGGATACAGTAACACGTTTAGGAGAAAACATATCATGTGGCATCACAGACATTGCTATGCAGTGCTTTCTAGTTGTGCCTTTCAGTTTCTGTAGACCGAGGTTCTCTGCTCAACTAATCCACATATGATAAAACCAGTAGAAAAATAATAACTATAAAATGTATAATGGTTATGGCTTCTCTGCTGTGTTAAGAAATTAGTGCTAATAGCTTACAAACATACTGTCTTCTTATATAGAGAGGTAAATTTGCATTACTAAGAGTTAGCATTGCTAAATGGCATAATAAAACTGTTTTTCACTAGCAAAAAGCACATTTGCTGCAGAAATACTGAATGGAGACATTGTTAGAGTCAGAGCTGAATTTAAGCAGCTCACCATGAGATGTCGACCACTTCCTGCAACTACTGCATAAACGTGACAATGCACTAAGATAAAGTACTACTTTTCTCATTTTGAAACAGAAATGGTTTCAGAAAATGACAGCATTTAAATAAGAATGAAAATACTAAAGAAATCTCAGATATCAACAATTCTGTAGCCTAACCTCATTCTCATTAAACTATGCTTGATGAAGTGTTACACTAAAAATAAAGAAAAATGGTATATCATTCATCAGATTTAAGAGAAAAGAATAGTGGGAGTGCTTAAGAACATATATTGCATTTATTATTTGTGTTTGTTTGTGTATAAATATATGTATGTGTGTCTATATGTTTATCTGTGTGTGTGTGTGTGTGTGTGTGTTTGCATATGATTGCCAACTTACAAGTGCCATAGTGTGCATCTCACAATAACCTTGTGGTGCTCAGAGGCAGATTCACATATTGTGAGACCACTCTGTCCAGTCACCCTGTGGTTCCTATACATTGAGCCCACATTCTTAGGCTTGCATGACTAAGTACTAAGCTGAAAGTTATAGTACATATTCAGAGGAATTTATGAAAATCCATATAGGCGCAGTGTACATTCCTTCAGAGTCTTTGAATTAATATGAACTATTCTCAGTTGTTTAGACCACCTAGTTTTCCTGGGGTTTTCTCTTTCAGTCTACTCCATTACTTCTGACTCCTCTTTCACAAGTTTCCCTGAAGTCTGAGGTGAGGAATTTAGTGCATACATCCCAAATAAATATATATCTTACTTCTGAGGTGAGAGTAGTTAGAGATTAATTGTGTAATATTGATCATGTATTAGACCTAAAACATAATTTTTAAGCTAACTCAAAATAATATTATTTTAACAATTTTGAATACTTCACATTAACATTTAAAAAATTCTATCAGAAAATTTAAATACATATATTAGGGATTATTTTTAAAAATCCAACAACTTCCTACTGTTTTTT
This sequence comes from Mus pahari, assembly GCF_900095145.1. Lineage (NCBI taxonomy): Eukaryota > Metazoa > Chordata > Mammalia > Rodentia > Muridae > Mus > Mus pahari. Next base: position 80,503,637 of record NC_034597.1, on the reverse strand, counting down.
CACATAGTATTTGGCCAAAAATTTCTATATGACCTTGGATAACTTATCATATAACTATATGATATAAATTTAATGATATATTATGATACATATGATATTAATTTTGCTCATCTCATTTATATTTATACATGTATATATGATATAAACAAAATGTATATCATATATACATGTACTGGATAGCTTTGTGTCAACTTGACACAGCTGGAGTTATCACAGAGAAAGGAGCTTCAGTTGGGGAAATGCCTCCATGAGATCCAGCTGTAAGG
>NC_034597.1:80500213-80501666 GCF_900095145.1 Mus pahari | reverse complement strand
AGTAAAGAACATCCTGCCATGGCCTCTGCATCAGCTCCTGCTTTCTGACCTGTTTGAGTTCCAGTCCTGCATCCTTGGGTGATCTACAGCAGTATGGAAATGTAAGCGGAATAAACCCTTTCCTCCCCAACTTGCTTCTTGGTCATGATGTTTGTGCAGGAATAGAAACCCTGACTAAGACAATACATGTATAAATATATGTGAGATTAACAAAAATATACCTATATAATATATATATTTTTTATTTACTTGCAAATAAATTCTGAAGAATATAAGTAAAATTCATTTTCCAGAATAAAAAGTACATAATTTCAAAACATCATTTACTTCCTATTCCTATGGTTTCAAATCTTCCACTTAAAATCACAAATTGCTTTCTTACGTATATTTTTATGGAAAACCACACACTTTAACCCACATTGGCACATCAAGTTATTGCAGGACTTGGCTCAACCTTTGCTTCTGAGGCGACACATGGCAGCCCAGTTAGGGGAATATGATCCACAGGCAGGCAACAGAGTCTGGAATAGCTACCACTCTAATTGTAAATCTAAACTGCACAAATACTACATATGTGTGAGAACAGGGTGGGGTGCTTGGTCTGTCCCATGTATGCTCTTTGGTTGGTGGATCAGTCACTGAAAGTCTCAAGCAACCAGGTTACTTGACTTTGTTGGTTTTCAATGAAGGCCCAACTTGAGATCCATCCCACAGGCAAGCCCCAATCCCCAACACTGTTAATCATACTCTGACACACTAGCATGAGTGGCTCCATCCATTAGCTGATTGAAACAGATGCAGGGACCCCCAGCCAATATTAGATGGAGCTCAGTGAATCTCATGGAAGAGTTGGAGGAAAGATTAAGGTGCCCAGTAGTGATAAATAAATTATTATTATTATACCTTAGAATTAAACAACAGTATTTCTCCTTTGCCCCAATTACTAGCAAGTCTCTTCTTAATACTTTTGTTCATGTCAAATTTATCCTATAATGTAACCTTAAGTTTTGGGATGATATAAAAGTTTTCTATTAATGGAGTAAAGTAATAGTTGAAATATATTAAATATTTACATATTGTAGAAAGCCTGCCACCCAGCACTATATTTCTTACTTATAGTTAAAAAAAAGTCAACTACTGAGTTCACAGGTAATAAACAAAAATAATAAGAGATATTTGGAGATTTTACAACTGTAACACATATAAAAAAGACACTATGAAAAGTCATATTTTGGACAAATTCCTAGACAGATACCAGGTACCAAAGTTTAATCAGGATCAGATTAATGACCTAAACAGTCCTATATCACCTAAAGAAATAGAAGCTGTCATTAGTAGTCTCGCAACTAAAAAAATCCAAGGACCAGATGGGTTTAGTGCAGAATTCTATCAGACTTACAAAGAAGACCTAATTCCAACTATCCTCAAAGTATTCCACAAAATAGAAACAGAA
>NC_034597.1:80499094-80500202 GCF_900095145.1 Mus pahari | reverse complement strand
GGTATAGGGAACTTTTGGGATAGCATTTGAAATGTAAATAAAGAAAATACTAATAATAAAAAAATGAAAAAAAGAAAAGTCATTTTTATTATACTTTCAAATGAATATTCATTCAATATTTTAATTTCTAATTATTATTCTAAGTTTATTTATATACTTGATCACAGTATCCTTACTATACACATTAAATTATATAAATATACACTAACAAGTGTGGAATATTCATAAATATTCATATTAATACATAAATACTCTAACATATATTATTATAAGTACATGTTATAAATATAAATATACTTATATCAATTTATAAACATGAAAATATTTAACTATGGTTAAATATTAACACTTTTCAAAGTGAGAAAGTTCACTACAAAATATAAATAATTAAATTTTCACCTTCATTCATTAGTACATTCTTCAGAACAACTGAAGGTCTAATTTGTTGTGTTCATAGCAGGGAAAAATCACATTGCACACTATGAATTTTCCAAAATCTTGTAACATATGACACAGGGAACCCAGTTTTAAGCCTAATTTTCTATTCTACACTTTGAAATCCTTAAATATCAATATTTAGTAAATTGTAAACTGAACCTGAACACATCTAAATTATTAGCTTATTACTGTTAATTTTTCCTCTGATTTTATTTTTGTTTGACCCCCCTTCAGGATTCCTGATCCAAAATAAACATATCAAAACCATGAGATGCCTTTTGTCAAGGAACTTTACTTCCACATCAGACAGGAAACTAAAAAGGAAAGCTTTATTAACAAAGTGGCAGTGTTGACTGTGACCTAATGAGAATATGGAGGTTTTTATGCACTGGGCTGTTTCAAGTAGAAATAATGAAGAATTGCTATGGAAGACTACAAATGTCCTTGAACTTTGAAAGTAGAACATAATGGAGCACAGAGACCTTGTACCAGAGATAGCCAAGGTTGTACCTTGTGCTGTGACTGGACTTGGTAATGTGTAAGAGTTGCTCAGGTGGTACTGGTTTTGAAGGCATGAAGGGGTCATGCAGAGCAACTGAGGCCATGGAAGCACTGTGAGAGGCCATGGAAGGCCATTGGTGAAGCTGCAGCCTCAGTGGCAATTGATGTC
>NC_034597.1:80481673-80498324 GCF_900095145.1 Mus pahari | reverse complement strand
AACAGCAGTGTGGAAATGTAAGCTGAATAAACCCTTTCCTCCCCAACTTGCTTCTTGGTCATGATGTTTGTGCAGGAATAGAAACCCTGACTAAGACAATTGCCAACAAGATACTGGTGTTCAAGACATGAAAAATGGAAGCTTGAGAGGGACCTTGGAGAATAAATGAGGCCTTCTGCACTATGTGGCAGGCTTGGAGCCCTTGTGGAGAGATTTTTAGAGAAAGTGAAGCCTTAGAATAGATTTGACACAGCCCAGGATATTAGAGACCATGGAGCTACTAACTAAGGAGAACTGAAGAAATAGAGTGGAACTTTACTAAGCCAAAGAGAAACTGTTTATATTTCAGGTGACAAAAACAGGAGCATTGTGGCAACCCAAACCCCTTGGTGCCAAGAAAACAATATGAGTTCCAGATGCTGAACAATTGAAGGAGATGATTTACTATTTGCCTTGATGAATTTGAGATTTATTCTGATGAGATTGTTCTATTTTATGTCTTGATTCTTCAATCTGGGAATAAGAATGTTACTCTATGCAATCATATATGGGGCTTATTTAAATAGTTTTTTTTTAATTTATTTAACAGATGTCCATATTTAAAAAAATTTGGACTTTGAAAATACAACTATGGGATTTGGTGTCAAGGAGTGAAAGAATATATTTTAAATGATGTATTTGTATATCAAGTTATTATCAAGGGGTGGACTGAGATGGTTAGCTTTAACTGTCAACTTGAAATAGCCTAGAATCACCTAAGAAGTTACTTTAAAAAAATAATTATCTATACTCCTTAGGCTGGTGGTTCTGAAGAATGGAGTGATCAAACCAAGTTCAGGCAAGCAAGCAAATAAACATGAGTACATGTGCACATTCAGTTATCTCTGCTATTGACCTTGGATGTAATGTGACTAGCATTTTTTTCATTAAAGAATTATTACATCATTCCCTCTTTCCTTCCCTCCCTCGAAACTTTCCCATTTTTCTTTCTTGTTCTCTCTCTCGCCCTCACTTTCTTATTTTCTCTTTCCCTTTCTTTCTTACTCTCTTGCTCTTTTTCCCTCTCAAATTCATTGGCCTTATCTTCTTTTTTTTTTAATTGTGTATAAATAGTTTCATGACTAACTACATGGTATTTGAAAACATACAGTCTCTTCTCTAGCAAGTCTAACTACCATGACTTCCCTACTAGATTGACTGTAACGTGCAATTTTTTAGCTCAAAGAAATAAGTCCTTTTTTTCTCTAAGATGCTTTCATTTTTGGCAATAATTTTTTGTGAAATCAGAAGTGAAACTAGGAGGAAATTTGTGAGGATTAGAAGTAATATAGAATCTAGTTATAAATAGAATCTCTGTTATACCAGAAAACACAGAAATTTGCACTTAAGTTACTGAGTATCAGATTCCTCACACAATGTAATTTATGATATAAACATCATTTACATGTGGTATAAATATATGAGAATTATGTAATTCCCTCAGAAGTGTGCAGTAATCCCTAAAATGAGACAAAACCAGATAAAGAGCTATGCTACCAACAGCCTAATGTTAGATGCCAACATGTGGTCCTCGGATAAACCATGGCACAACTTTATTGGATATCTAACCAGATGCAAATCAAAAGTAAAAACTGAAAGATTTTCAAAGGTAATTATATTACAATAAGGATCATTAGATTCTATGTTTTCTGGAATTCGTGTTTTCAAGAATTACTGGAAATTACACAATTTCCCAGCATGCACTCTTCTTCAGTCTGCATAATGTCTTAGACATAAAAGTCACCATTACTTCTGTATTTAAAAACCTAAAATATTTTTTAAATTATTGGAGAATATGTTCATGTCTCTTGAATATATTGGCTAATGAGTTTTTGATAAACCAAACATAATGTGGAAAGGATTTCATAGTATATTCATTCAACTGAGAGGAACAATAGGGGGCAACCAATGAAACCTTGAAAGTGTTCAGTTCTGAATGAAGAGAATCATATAATGAATAAAGTTTGAGATTTATAGAATTAGATCTTATAATAACTAACTGCTGATATCTCTACCATTTATTCCACAGAGATCTCCACAAGCTTTCACATTTCTGGCTTATTTTCTGTCTACAAACTTTGATTCATTAATTTCAAGCACAATAAAATAAGTACACTGTGAGATTATATGTGCAAATAATCAATTGAGAAAATGTTATTTCAGATTAGTCTTAGAATAAAATGTAGTGATATAATATCTTCATTATAAAATTGATCCCTGTCTGCTTATTCTAGTGAAATTCTTACATGGGTTGGTACTTTTAACTTTTAAGACCATGTTGTGTCCTAATAACTTTTGCATGGACTCAAGTCCTCGTTCTTAGTTTCAAGCCTGAGGCAAGGTATAAAGCATTAAGCCGACACTGGCCCTACTTTTCTTTTCTTTTTTTTTTTTTTTTTTTTTCTTCCAAATCACTTTTTTTTTTTTTTTTTTTTTTTTTTTTTTTTTTCTGCTTCCAAATCACTTTTTTTTTTATTATTATTTTCTTTATTTACATTACAAATGCTTTTCCTATACTCCCCCTCCCCGCCCCTGCTCCCCTACCCACCCACTCCCACTACTTGGCCCAGGCCTTCCCTTGTGCTGGGTCATATAAAGTTTGCAAGACCAAGGAGCCTCTCTTCCCAGTGATGGCCGATTAGGCCATATTCTGCTACATATGCAGCTAGAGACACAAGCTCAGGGGGTACTGGTTAGTTCATATTGTTGTTCCACCTACAGGGTTGCAGCCCCCTTCAGCTCCTTGGGTACTTTCTCTAGCTCCTCCATTGGGGACCCTGTGTTACATCCAATAGCTGGCTGTGAGCATCCACTTCGGTGTTTGCCAGGCACTGGCATAGCCTCACAAGAGACCGCTATATCAGGGTCCCTTCAGCAGAGTCTTGCTGGCATGTGCATTAGTATCTAGGTTTGGTGGCTGATGATGGGATGGATTCCCAGATGGGGTAGTCTCTGGCCCTACTTTTGACTAAAGATGTGAAGTTAAACTCATTCCTGGTAGAGTCACAGCTAGAACCAGCTACAAAGCTGTCCTAGAAAGCTTTCTGAACAGGTAGTCAAAGGAGGTCTCTCAGGATGTAAAAGAGCAAGATCCTGCCAGTGTTATTTGGGATTATTTGTGGTACTTCATTTTAAATCATGGCACTCATTGATTGAATGCATATTGCTTCTTAATTTTTCATTGAATATCAAGTGTTTTCCTATTCTGTATTCTGATTAGCTTCACTTTGCCTGCATCTTCTCACATCCTGCATCTTTCCTCACGCACGCACTCAATCCACTCCATACCTCTGTTCTCCTATATTTTATCTTGCTTGTCATCATCACCAATAGTGTTAGAAACCAAGAATTGTTTTCTTGAGTATTTATTTTATGGCACTGCTCATTTTCCACAATGATGATTAATGTAATAAAAAGGCAATGGCTTCAGATTAAGTTTTCAAGGTGATTAAAATTTTTAAAAGATGAATATAACCTGAATAAGATCTGAAATATTTTTGCTGAATAAATTGCTTCTCTATCAGAAACACATTCTGAGTTTCAATCATATAAAAATCATTGAAGAACATCTTACCTTTCTATAGTTGTCAAACCATGGTTGTCAACCAAGCATGAAATAACACAGCATGTGTCTCAATCTTTACATTTACAGGTATGCATCTCATTTTTATTATTTCAAGAAAAGGGGAGCCAGAGTTTACTATAGAAATCATTAATTCCAATTCTGAAGCAGGAGTTAAAAAAAAAAGTGAGATACCACAAAGACCACAAAAACTCTATCAGAATGAACATCCAGAATCAGAAGTGTTGCTAGTCACCGGAAACCCAGACTATTTAAGTTAAAAAAAAAAAAAAATCCAAAATGTAAATATCCAACAAAGTTAAACTCAGAAATCAGCACTTGAACCTATAATAATCACAAAATCCAGATAGCCAGAAGCAAGCATAAAAACAAAATCAACAATAGCCAGGGAATTGTGGCCACCAGACTCCAGTTGTCCTAATAAGTCACGAGTAATTATAATGGTTTTGTCTGTCTATGGTACTTGACCTTTACTTCTTGATACTTTAAATATATATGTAATATAAAGAGAGGAGGGCGAGAGGGAAAGGGCAGGGATAAGATCAGGTGTGGGAAAAGATGGAGGAATGTAAAAAGGGTCAGGAAACAGAACAGAGAAGGGTAACAAATGGGGGATGGGGAACTGGGGGTAGCTACCAGAAAGTCCGTGATATCAGTAAAGCAAGAGACTCCCAGTATTCAACAGGGATGATGTTACCTGAAATATGCAACAAGAAACCATATCAAGAGGTTAGGCTCAGCCCCCAGATGAGGCAGCTGAACACATACCCTTCTCAAATATTTAACTTAGAATTGCTCCTTTCTAAAGAAAATACAGGGATGAATAGTGGAGGAGAAACTGAAGGAAATGCCATACAGAGACTGCCGCATGTGGGGATCCATCCCATACTTTGACACAAAATTCAGTCACTATTGCTGATGCCAAGAAGTACTTGCGGACAGGAGCCAGATATGGATGTCTCTGGAGAGGCTCTGCCAGAGCCTTACCAATATAGATGCAGCCTGCAGCCAACCTGAGCACAGGAACCACAAAGGAAGAGTTGGGGGAAGGACTGAAGGAGCTGAAGGTATTTGAAACCCCATAGGAAGAACAACAATATCAACCAACCAGACACTCCAAAGCTCCAAGGGTCTAAACCAACAACCAAAGAACATGAAAAGACCCATGGAAAGACCCATGACTCCAGCTGTATACTTAGTAGAGGATGGCCTTATCTGGCAACAGTGGAAAGCAAGGCCTTTGGTCCTGTGAAGGCTCAATGCCTCAGTGTAGGAGAATGCTAAGGTGGTGAGGTGGGAGTGGGTGGGAGGATGGGTTGAAAAGCATTGTCAAAGAAGCTGGAATAGGGGGTTGCAGAGGGGAAAATGGGAAAGAGGATAATATTTGAAATGTAAATAAAGAAAATAGCCAATAAAAATTGTAAGAAAAAAAGAAAAATAAATGAGGAAAATAAGTGTATTCGCAAAACTGATGAAATAAAAATTATAAAAGAAAAAGAGATACATGTAATATATTTAAAATATATTTATTTAATATTAATTTTATATTTTAGGTCTCTGGGATAATATCCACTTATCAGTGAGTGCATATCAAGTGAGTTCTTTTGTGATTGGGTTACCTCACTAAGGATGATATCCTCCAGATGCATTAATCTGACTAAGAATTTCATAAATTCATTGTTTTTAATAGCTGAGTAGTACTCCATTGTGTAAATGTACCACATTTTCTGTATCCATTCCTCTGTTGAGGGACATCTGGGTTCTTTTCAGCTTCTGGATATTATAAATAGGGCTGCTATGAACATAGTGGAACATGTGTCCTTCATACTGGTTGGAACATCTTCTGAGTATATGCCCAGAACAGGTATTGCTGGATCTTCCAGTAGTACTATGTCCAGTTTTCTGAGGAACTGCCATACTGATTTCCAGAGTGGTTGTACAAGCTTGCAATCTCACCAGCAATGGAGGAGTGCTCCTCTTTCTCCTCATCCTCGCCAGCATCGTCTGTCACCTGAATTTTTGATCCTAGCCATTCTTACTGGTGTGAGGTGGAGTCTCAGGGTTGTTTTGATTTGCCTGTCCCTGATGATTAATCAAGAAAAAGGAAGACCAACACGTGGATACTTCATTCCTCCCTAGAATAGGGAATAAAATACCTATGGAAGGAGTTACAGAGAAAAAGTTTGGAGCTAAAACAAAAGGATGGACCATCCAGAGACTGCCCCACCCAGGGGTCCATCACATTATCAGCCACCAAACGCAGACATTATTGCATATGCCAGCAAGATTTTGCTGAAACGACCCTGATAGTCTCTTGTGAGGCTATGCCAGTGCCTGGCAAATAGAGAAGTGGATGCTCACAGTCATCTATAGGATGGAACAAAGGGTCCCCAATGGAGGAGCTAGAGAAAGTACCCAAGGAGCTGAAGGGGGTGCAACCCTGTAGGTGGAACTACAATATGAACTAATCAGTACCCCCAGAGCTCATGTCTCTAGCTGCGTATGTAGCAGAAGATGGCCTAATCGGCAATCATTGGGAAGAGAGGCCCCTTGGTCTTGCAAATTTTATATGCCCCAGTACAGGGGAATGCCAGGGCCAAGAAGTGGGAGTGACTGGTTAGGTGGGCAGGGCAGGGGGAGGGTATAGGGGACTTTTTGGATAGCATTTGAAATGTAAATGAAGAAAATAGCTAATAAAAATTCAAAAATATATTAATTTTAACATTTTATCATTTACTTTGTTAGTTTTAAATATCAATAATATATTCATTTAAAATAATTTTATATTATTAATAATATAAATAATATATTAAAATATTTAAGTATTTTATAATATATACACATAAATAATATGAAAATATATACAAAATAAAATATCCAGGATTTTTAAAATACAGTGCTGGGTATTCTAACATAGATGAAGCACATGAAAGTAACCTTAAGTCCAGTCTAAAGTTAATGATAGTAGTGTTTAAAGAGGAAATGAATAAATCCCTTAAAGATATATAGGAAAAATAAAATCAAACATGATGGAAATGAATAAAGCTCTTCAGGATGTGAAAGTGGAAATAGAATTAATAAGGAAAATCTAACGTGAAGGAACACTGGAAATATAAATCTGGGTTTAAAAAAAAGGAACTACAGATGCTCCCATCACCAACAGAGTACAAGACATGGAAGAGAATCTCAGTAATAGAATATACAGTAGAATAAATTGATACACAGATTAAAGAAAATGTTAAATATGAAAATTTCTGATTAAAATCCAAGAAACCTGGAACATTTTTAACATACCAAATCTAGCAATAGTATGGATAAAAGAAGGAGAATATAACAAGTTCAAATGTCCAAAAAATATTTGCAACAAATTGTAGAAGAAAAATTTTCAACCATTAGAATGAAATGTATCTAAACATATGAGAAGCTTCCAGAACACCAAATTGGATCAGAAAAGAAAACATTCCTCCTCATAATAATTAAAACAGTAAATGAACAGAACAAACAGAGAATATTAAAATCTTCCAGGAATAAACATAAAGTAACACAGAAAGGGAGAACTATTAAAACTATACATGACTTCTCAACAAGACTTTAAAATCCAGAAATGCCAGGTTTTTCAGTCTTGAAGAGATCACAGATACAAGCCTGAGCTACTGTAACTAGAAAAACTTTCAAATATAAAAAGATTAAACAAGAGATTCTATTACAAAACCAGATTTACAAAATAGCTATCCACAAGTGCAGCCATTCAGAAGATATTATATGGAAATTGCCAACCCAGGGAGATTAATTACAGACAAGAAAACACAGGAAATAAATGATTTCACACCAGCAAAACTGTAAAAATTGACAGACATAGACACACTCACACACGCACACACACTATCACTACCAATATCAAAATGACAGGAATTTCAAAATCATTGTTCATTAATAGCTCTTAATATCAGTGGACACATTTACCCAGTAAAAAGACACAAATGGATACATAATCAGGATCCACTATACAGCTGCACACAGAAAACATACCTCAGCATCAAAGATAGGTATTACCTCAGAGTAAAGATCTGGGAAAAATTGTTCAAACAAACAGTCACAAGAAGCAAGCTGGAGTAGCCATTCTAAAATCTAAAAAATAGTCATTCAACAAAAATGAATCAAAAGAGATTCATATTCATATTCATCAAAGAAAAAATCCAAGAAGATAATATGAATTTTGAGTATTTATGTCCCAAATGCAAAGGTATTTATATTTGTAAAAGAAACTTAAGAAGCTTAAGTCAAACAGGGAGCCACACACATTATAGTAGGACTTCAAAAACTCATGCTCACCAAGAGAGAAGTCATCCAAACAGGAACCAGAAAAATTATGAAACTAACATTTTTTTCATTTTTATTGGTTATTTTATTTGTCTATATTTCAAATGTTATCTCCCTTCCCAGTTTTCCTTCCACAAGGCCCTGACCCTCCTACCTTACCTATGCCTCTATGAGGATGCTCTCCTACCTGCCCACCTATTCCAACCTCAGAGGCCTAGCATTCCCCTATCCTGGGTCATCAGACTTCCACAGGACCAAGGTGCTGCCCTCCCAGTGATGCCAGATAAGGCCATACTCTGCTACATATCCTGCTGGAGCCATGGGTACTCTCTGTGTAATTTTTGGTAGGTGGTTTACTCTCTGGGATCTTCAGGGGTTCTGGTTGGTTGATATTTTTGTTCTCCCTATGAGGTTGCAAACCCCTTCAGAGCCTATTGTCCTTACCCTAGCTTCCCCTTTCTGCTGCTCTCTGTCCAATGTTTGGCTGTGTATCCACATCTGTATTTCAGGTAAACTCCTCCCTATTGGGTCCTGGGAACCCCTTGGGTCCCTAGCATCTGGGACTTTTCTTGTGGTTACCCCAGTAACCCCTCCCCCACGGCCACACACCTACTTTCAAATTCCTGACCTTCTATATTTCTCCCCTATCTCTTCCCATATATGAACTGTCCCCACTTTTTCCCTACCCCTCTTCCGTCCCTTCAAGATCCCTCACTCCTTCTATGCTCCAGAGAGTATCTCTTACCCTTACTGAGTAGGACTGTAGCATCCACACTTTGATAATATCTTCTTTCTTCTTGGGTTTCTTAAGGTCTGTGGGTTGTATCATGGGTAATCTGAGCTTCTCTTTGGATAATAACTACTTATCAGTGAGTACGTATCATGTTTGTTCTTTTATGACTTTGTTATCTCACTCAGCATAATATTTTCAAGTTCCATCCATCTGCCTGAAATTTTCATAAAAACCTTATATTTAATAGCTGAGTATTAGTCTATAGTGCTCCTCTGTTGAGGGTCATCTGGGTTGTTTCTAGCTTCTGATTATTATAAATAAGGCTGCTTTGAACATAGTGGAGCAAGTTTCCTTGCTATATGTTGGAACACTTTTTTGGTATATGCCCATGAGTGGTACAGCTGTTTCTTCAGGTAGAACAATTACTAATTTTTTTGAGGAACTACCAGACTGATTTCCAGAGTGGTTGTACAAGTTTGTAATAACACCAGCAATAGAGGAGTGTTCCATTTTCTCCACATACTCACCAGCATCTGCTGTCACCTGAGTTTTTGATTTTAGCCATTCTGACTGGTGGAATCTCTGGGTTGTTTTATTTGCATTTCCCAGATGACTGAAGATGGTGAACATTTTTTAGCTACTTTTCAGTCATTTGAGATTCCTCAGATGAGAATTCTCTGCTTAACTCTGTACCTCATATTTAATAGGGTTATTTGGTTCTCTGGAATTTAACTTCTTGAGTTCTTTATATTTTGGATATTAACCCTCTATTAGATGTAGTATTGGTAAAGATCTTTTCCCACTCTGTGGATTGCCCTTTTGTCCTGTTGACAGTGGCCTTAGCATTACAGAACCTTTGCAATTTTATGAGGCCCTATGTGTCAAGTCTTAATCTTAAAGCATAAGCCATTGGTGTTCTGTTCAGGAAATTTACCCCTGTGCCAATGTGTTTGAGGTTCTTCTCCACTTCCACTTCTACTAGATTCATCTTACCTGCATTTATGTGGATGTTCTTGATCCACTTGGACTTGAACTTTGTACAAGAAGATAAGGAAGGGTCAATTTGCATTTTTCTACATGATGACCACCAGTTGAACCAGCACCATTAGTTGAAAATGCTATATTTTTTTTTTCATGGTTTTAGCTCCATTGTCAAAGATCAAGTGACCATATGTGTCTGGATACATTTCTGGGTCTTCAATTCTATTCCATTGATCTACCTGTCTTTCTCTGTACCACTAACATTTGTCTTCCTCTGTAGTATAGCTTCAGAAATTCTTTTATTGTTGTGAATGTTTTATGATATGCTGGGATTTTGTTTTTTGTTTTTATTTGTTTGGTTTTTGTTTTGTGACTTTTGGAGTGTTTTGTTGTTGTTATTCTGGACAAATTTGAGAGTTGCTGTTTCAATATCTGTGAATAATTAAGTTACAATTTTTATGGGTATTGCATTAAATCTATAGATTGCTTTAGGTAAGATGGTCATTTTTACTATGTTAATCCTGCCCATCCATGAGCATGGAAGATCTTTCCATCTTCTGAGATCTTCTTCAATTTCGTTCTTCAGTGGCTTGAAGTTCTTGTCATACAGATTTTTCACTTGCTTAGTTAGAATCACACCAAGATATTTCATATCATTTGTGACTATTGTAAAGAATGTTATTTCCCTAATTTCTCTCTCAGCCCATTTATCCTTTGAGTAGAGGGCAGCTACTGATTTATTCGAGTTGATTTTGTATCAACAACTTTGATGAAATTGTTTTTCAGCTGTAGGAATACTCTCATGGATTTTTGGGTCACTTATGTATACAATCATATCATCTGCAAATAGTAATATTTTGTCTTCCTCTTTTCCAATTTGTATTCATTGACCTCTTTTTGTTCCCTAATTGTTCTGGCTAGAAATTCAAGTACTATATTGAATAGATAGGTGGGCAGCCAGGTCTTGCCCCTGATTTTAGTGGGAATGCTTCAAGTTTCTCTCCATTGAGTTTGATGTTGTCTATTGGTTTGCTGTATACTGATTTTATTATATTTAGGTATGGACCTCAAATTCCTATACTCTCCAATACTATTAGCATGAAAAGGTGTAGTATTTTATCAAAGGATTTTTCAGTATCTAATGACATGATCATGTAGATTTTTTATATGAGTTTGGTTATATAGTGGATTATGATGATGGATTTCCACATACTGAATCATCCCTGCATCCCTGGGATAAAGCCTACCTGTTCATGTTGAATGATCATCCTGATTTATACTTGGATTTGATTTGCAAGAATTTTATTGAGTATTTTTGTGATCTGAGTAGTATTGATATATTCATGAGAAATTGGTGTGAAGTTCTCTTTCTTTGTTGGGTCTTTGTGTGGTTTGGTTATTAGTGTATCTGTGGATTCATAAAATATTTGTGGTAGTGTTCTTCTGTTTCTATTTCAGGAAAGGCTTTGAGAAGTATTGGTATTAAGTCTTCTTTCAAGGTCTAATAGAATTGCGCATTAAACCCATCTGGTCCTGGGGATTTTTTTTTTCGGTTAGGAGACTTTTAATGAATGCTTCTATTTCTCTTAGGGTTATGGGACAATTTAGATGGTGTATCTGATACTGATTTAACTTTGGTGCCTGTTGTCTGTGTAGAAAATCATGCATTTCATCTAGATTTTCCAGTTTTGTTTAGTACAGGCTTTTGTAGTATGATCTGATAATATTTTTTTAAATTTCTTCATTCTCTGTTGTTATGTTTCCATGTTCATTTCTGATTTTGTTAATTGGGATACTGACTCTGTGCACTCTGGTTTGTCGGGCTAGGGATTTATCTATCTTGTTGAGTTTCTCAAAGAACCAGCTCCTGGTTTTATTGATTCTTTGCATAGTTCTCTTTGTTTCCACTTGGTTGATTTCAGCCCTGAGTTTGATTATTTCTTGCACTCTACTCCTCTTGGGTATATTTGCTTCTTTTTCTTATAGTAATTTCAGTTGTGCTGTTATGATGCTAGTGTATGCTCTCTCCAGTTGCTTTATGGAAGTACTCAGAGCTATGAGGTTTTTTCTTACCACTGCTTTCATTGTGTCCCATAAGATTGGGTATGTTGTGGCTTCATTTTCATAAAACTCTAAAAAGTCTTTAAAATCTTTATTTCTTCCTTGACCAAGGTATCATTGAGTAGAGTTTCTTCAGCTTACACGTGAATGTTGGCTTTCTATTATTTATGTTGTTATTGAGGATCAGCCTTAGTCTGTGGTGATCTGTATTTACTGTATTACTTGAAGTTTTAGCTGAAGCAATAAGACAATTAAAGGAGATTAGGGGGATAAAAATTGTAAAGGGAGATGTCAAAGTATTGCTATTAGCAAATTGTATGAAAGAGTACATAAGTTAATCAAAAATACTACATGCAACTCCTACAGCTGATAAACACTTTCAGCAATGTACCTACATACCAAATTGTCTCGGGAAAACCAATAACCCTTCAATGTACAAATGATAAATTGGCTTAAAAAGAAAATAGGGAAACAATACCTTTTGCAATAGCCACAAATGATATAGAATATCTTAGTTTAACTCTAACCAATCAAGTAAAACACCTGCATGACAATTCCTTAAGACTTTCCAGAAGAAATCAAAGGTGTCATAAGATGGAAGGATCCCCCGTGCTCATGGATTAAAATAGTAAGCAAAAAAATAGTAAACACAAAGCAATGTCCAGGTTCAGTCCCATTCAGATCAAATTTTCAATACAATTATTTATAGACCTATAAATAGTAGAACTATACTCATCTTTATATGAAAGATTTAAAAATCCTAAAATAGCTAAAACATCTGGTATAATAAAAGAACTTCTGGAGGTATTACAGAAGGTATAGGGTATTGTACAGTTCTGTACAAAAAAAAAAAAAAAAGAACTTCAAGAGTTATCACCATCCCTGAGTTAGAGTCCATAGGGGATGGAGGGAGACCATACTGGGAGAGACGAGTGGAAACCAGGGAATGGGAAATCTCTATTATGAGGTACAAACCTAGGACAATGGAAACTCCAAGGAATCTGAAGTTGATCTTAGCTAAGAAAACTAGAAATGCAGGATATGAAGTCTGAATGGACCATCTTGAGTAACCAGAAAAAGATTTCAAAATGGAGGGATTGGAATATCAATCCAGCCACAAAACCATACATTCACAATTTTTCCTGCCTAAAAGATGGGTAGGTATAAGATAGAGCAGAAATAAAACAAATACAAAATCAGTGACTGGCCCAGTTTGAAATATATGCCATGGGAAAGAGCATATCACTAACACTATTAATGATATTCTGGTAGACTTGTAGGCAGGTGCCTATCACAACTGTCATCTAAGAGGCTTCACCCAGCAATTGATGGAAACAGATACAGACACCCACAGCCAAACATTCGGTTGAGCTTGGAGAATTCATGGAAGAGCAGGAAGAAGGATTAACTTGATGTTCCTACATCTGTCATTCCATGAAAGATTGATTACAGCAAACATGTGTGCCCATGCCTGGTCAGAACTAAATCCCTTCAACTAAATAATTACATCTTTATATCTGAGGAGATGTTTCATGTGTTTAGAGTACTTTATTTTTCTTTCAGAGGACACAGGGCTGTGTTTTTTGTTGTTGTTGTTGTTGTTGTTGTTATTTTTAATTTATGTTACATACCAACCTACAACTTCTACTCTCTTCTTTCCTCACACTCCCTCCCTCTCACCTCACTGCCTCCTGATTTTCTCCTCCTCCCTCTTTCTTCAGACCAGGGTTGAAGGAGACAGCAAGATCATTAATACCACAATACAACCTATAATCAACTAAACTTGGTGCTTATGACTACAGAGACTGAACTGCCAAAGAGAGAGCAAGCTTGGGGTGGATCTGGGTCCTTTGCGTATGGACAAGAGTTGTCAGCCTTTGGACTTCTTTCTGCTGCCTTGGTTGCTTTGTCTACCCTCAATAGGAGATGATGTGATGTTCCTAGTCCTTTTGCAACTTGATATGCCAACGTGGGTTGATTATCACGGGGAGACTCTCCTTTTCTGAGAAGAAAGTGAGAAGGAGGGCATAAGGAGGAATTGAGGTGGGATAGAGGGAGTAGGGCGAAAGAAGAGAGTGGGAGCTATATTTGGAATGTAAAGTGAATAAAGAAATTTAAAAAAATACGTGAGTCCTATGAAAAAGACAAAAGCACTCTAAACTCATGAGCCAGTTCTTTAGAAGTAGAAATGTAGCTATTTAGCTGAAGAGCTGTAGTTATGACCAGACATTAGAACACATGCTTGCAGTAATCAATCTATCTTTCAGTTACAGAGGACAGTACATGACTGTAATGTTGAGATAAGCCTGGGCTAATTAGTCAATTCTGGACCTGTTATGGATGCAGAGTGAAGATATGTTTCAATGAAACAAGCAACACATCAAAAACTCTAATTTTATAGAATTAAAGATATACATAAAACAGCAGTTAAAGCAGTTATGGTCTGTTCCAGTAGCTCAACAAGCTTGAACCAGTGTTGCAACCACATACATAAATTGAAGTGGCTCATATTTAGTATATAATTTACAGGTAGAACTAGATGTATTGGTTTACTATTCATATATGGGAGTATGAAAGGGGGAGCATTAATAATACTCGCTACCTCCATGCCTGAGTAACCAATGTTTTTGGTGCTATATATGAAAAAAGAAGGCCTGGCGAGATGGCTCAGCGGGTAAGAGCACTGACTGCTCTTCCGAAGGTCCTGTGTTCAAATCCCAGCAGAGGTCTCTTGCATCTCCATGTTAATACTTTCATCAGGAAGTTGTATAAAAGTTATGCTCAGTATAAAGATAAGGGGAAAGATGTTCATGTGAGAATCATTTGTACATGCCCGGTAGTTAAACCAGAGGCAAAGATGAGCTATCCAAATAACTAAAGAGAAGAAATGAAAAGCACAGGGGTTCTACTCAGCAGTAGAATGTATCATAATATGGTCAGACACAACGATACCCAGTGAAAAAATTCCAAGAATTCACAGGTGCATTTAGGAAGATAATGCAGACATAATAAAAGGCCAAAGCGGTTAAGACTGAGCAACTGCTAAAGCAAAGAGGAAACCAAGGATGTCACAGAAGACAAAGGACAAGAAGACTCCAAATAAGCTATCATTGACAACTTGAGTGGTTTCCTAATATAAATCCAGAAATGACCATGAGATTTGGAAATATAGTGGTCTTTTCAGTAAATACATTAAATGGAATTATGAAACAGAAGCCCAATTCAAATGTCAAATAAATCATGAAAAATAAGGAAAACTGTCACTGAGTCTGCAATTTTCCAGGACACCAAACTTTTTCAGCATTCCAGAAATATTAAATACTATGATTTGATAATGTTCCATATTGATTATATTATGTTGCATTATTTCAGAGAAGAATATTTAGAGTCCTTCAGAAATTAAAGAAATTCCTTCTGCAAAGCCAAATTTTATTTTATTTAGTTATTAAAATACTTAAGTCAGAAACAAACACACACACACACACACACACACACACACACACACTCCAATGTTTAAAACATAATTAAGTCTAACAATAATATAATAGAAGGCTTAAATTACTGTTGGAGAGAGAAGCAAATGTTGAAAATTCAATACAGAATGGGATAAATACCTCTGAAAATTTTCTAAAATTCTATTTAGAAAATAACTACTATAAATGCTTCCTAATATATGTCTGTGTGTGTGTGTGTGTATGTGTGTGTGGGGGTGTATATATGAAATGATGTAACAGTCTGTCAATATTGCTACTAGATACCACAGCCTAACAAATAGAAAACTTTGAGCCAAAAAGGAATTTGAGTTGTTAGTTTCACTGACTTCAAAGTATTACAGACTACTGCCAATGCCCTTTGTTTTGCTCCAAAACTTGAAGATAATACTTTTTTGCTGAAGATACTGTATGAGACCTTGAATTTGGAGAGGTCTGCCTTGTACTGACCTAAATGCTTCACTCATAATGAATTGTGCCACAGTGCTGAAAGATTGATATATTTACTTCTGCAGGTAAAATTTAATCATCAGTCCTACATAATCACAATAAAACAGTGATCCCTATAAGCTAAAACCATAATTATTAAGCAAGACATGCCCACTGGTGCAAAAGCAGCACCGGCATCATGAGATTAACCAAACACTTTTTTGATTAAATCGCAATGTGTCTCATAAACCGAAACCACATCATGGCATCATTATTGGGTTAAGATCATTTGAACAGACGTTCCCTGTAGGACCTACTGCCATTCTGCTGGTAAATAAATATAGCTTAAACAACCTCTAATCGTTGTTGCTGCTGCTGTTGTTGTTCTTTGGTTTTCCAGACAGGGTTCCTTTATGTAGCCTTGACTGTCCTGGAACCCATTTTGTAGATCAGGCTGTCCTTAAACTCAGAGTTCTCCCTGTCTCCCAAGTGTTCCACCTGGCTGCCGTCCTAATAAGTTTTTATCATATTAATAGATCAACATGTCTCTCAACCTGCTTCAGAGAAGCCTTTTTTTTTTTCAGTGAACAGTTGTGGGGAATTGCAGTCTGGTATCCAGTTGAGCTGAGGTCTGAACCCCGATGGTCATAATTCACCTTCATGACACNGNAGGCATNCCCTCATGCTCCTGGAACTCTGGCTCCTGCCTAAGTTACCACACCCCACAGCCCCCACAAGAGAAGCATGGTCAGTAGTCACATAAGCAATGGCCCAAGATTTTGACCTTCAGGCTAAACTTCTCCCCAGTTACCTAGCAACAGTAAAGACCATAAAATGGTGCTGTTAGGCTTGCTCTCTCATTCCTTTTTTCTCTTACCTCTCACTTCTCTCACTCCTCTCTCCTCTTCCCTTTCTCTTTGTCTTCTTTCCTTTCTTCTCTCTCTTTGTCTTCTCCTTTTCTCCTCTCCTCCTCTCCTCTCCTCTCCTCTCCTCTCCTCTCCTCTCCTCTCCTCT
>NC_034597.1:80479291-80481478 GCF_900095145.1 Mus pahari | reverse complement strand
TCTCTCTCTCTCTCTCTCTCTCTCTCTCTCTCTCTCTCTCTCTCTCCCCTCCTGCATTTCTATAATAAAGCTCTTAAACCATAGAGAGTCTCTGCTCCATCAAGATCCGCTGTGGACTCTCACAGGTGTTGGGAACCTCTTCCCTTATCCCTCTCTCCCATACCCCCGAGGCTACAGGGTGTGGCCCTGCAGCCCCCAGGCAGGGGGCTGCCTCTTCTCCAACCCTGTCGAGTGGGTCAGAGGCTTGGATGCCCACCCTGGGCTGAGTGGAAAGTGTTCAGCAGCCTCTGCCCACACCTGCATCTGCCTTCCCAGAGCACAGGAACTCTGGTCAGATATGGATCATATCCTCCCCCTCCCCCACTTCCCCAGGGCCCCTCTTTTTAGTTCCCACAAATAGTGATTTACTAAAAGATTCACTTTGATCAAGATGAACAAAATAAATAACTGTGGAATGCTCAACCCAAATCAAAACATATATACTAAAATCCTTCCTTTAAAATTGAGTAGTTATTAAGGACAGAATGGACTGGAGGGAATGTAAGATCTAGAAGTAGTCAGTGAATGCAAGGAATAATACAATATGAAAACAACAGGGCAGATGTACTTGCAAATTAACAAAACTTTGGACAAAATGCAGAAGAATTGTAAAAATCAGGCCAGACCAACTCTCATGATGCAGAAGGTATTTGTGCACAATGCCCC
The DNA here is from genome assembly GCF_900095145.1 of Mus pahari. NCBI lineage: Eukaryota > Metazoa > Chordata > Mammalia > Rodentia > Muridae > Mus > Mus pahari. The sequence goes on along the minus strand of NC_034597.1, from coordinate 80,480,773 downwards.
ATCCCTACTCAAGGATGTATTAGCAATTAATACCATGTAGTCTAGCTAATATGTAAGCTAGTGAGTGGTTCATTGAAACATCCTAATGAAAAACTAAAAGTTGACAGAAAACACGCAATATCACCTCTCAACTGCAAATATATATGAACATACATACACAAAGACTCATGCATATGTATGTCTACATAAACATAGCACACACATAAAAGGTTAAGTATTAGATGACATATCAATGATTTATGTAGCATATCATATGTATTCCAACTACAGTGTGCATTTTATTTTGTGATGATACATGACATTTGAAGGCAAATTTTACAAGAATTTAGCAAAAAACAAAAAGTCTTGCTTGAGAAAAAAGTAAATAAGGAATATACAAAAATAACTTCTTTATTCTTAGATATACACACATTACACATTTCATTTTAAATAAGTATATTATTATTTGTTGTTATAATGCTTTAAGAAAATTTTTTCATGCAATTGAATAGCACAAATGACTTTTTGTTAATCCATTGAACCATTCCTGTTTATGTGACAATAGCTATGTAGTTTTCATTTTGCTCAAGTTGCTACAACATCCAATCAATTTAGAAGTATTCTACAATTACAAAGACATTAAAACAAAATTATCATCATAAAATATAAGTATAGTTATTCTTAAAAGTCAAACTTTAATAAACCAGGATTCACTGAAAGAAAAACCATAATATATTTAAAACTGGATTTACAATGAAAGAAAAATTAAACCATTTAATTTAATTTATTTTGTCATTAAAAATAATATAGTTATTTCCCCTTTTTAGATATAACTGAAACCTCATACATTATATGCAGATTTTATAGACTATGATTTTATACATAATACTGTTTTCCTAGGCAAAACTAAAATGTGCTATTTGCAACTTGAATTTGAGGAAGAAAACATTCTAAAACCCATTGGCAACCTGGTAAAAAATTTTCTCTAAATTATACTAAATTCCAATATATAAAATTTTCTATTGTCTTCATATATATATATATATATATATATATATATATATATATATACATAAATTTTTCAAAGGAAATTTCCATTTAAAAGCATTTCAGATATCATTTTCAAAATTAAAAAAAATCATAGTTACCAAAAGCTTTGTCTTGAGATTCTGGTGATTGACTTCATATTTTTTAGTTGGTGATGATTTATGTATAATATGTGTATATAGAAATCAGATCACAATGTACTTAATTTTGGGTCTAAATTATATTTGAGTTCTCATCTGATCACCCTACCATTAGTGGATACCATTCATTAATAATTATATATATATAATGATATATATATATATTATTAAGTAAATATATAAAATATATAATATATTATATTAAATATATTATATATTTTATATATTTAATATATTTTATATAGTAAATATATAAAATATATAATATAAAATATAATTATATATATATATTAAGTAAATATATAAAATATTTACT
>NC_034597.1:80463110-80479185 GCF_900095145.1 Mus pahari | reverse complement strand
TGTGTGTGTGTGCATGTGTGTAGTCTTCCCTTCTCATCATAGAAATTTATCTTTGCAGCAGATGGAGACCACTATACAAAAGTACAAAGAATTAAACTGTGGAGTGGTGGACCCATGTTGCAATGGGTATATCTACAAAACCCCCCTGAACCTAAGGATGCAGAAAGACTATAAAGAGCAGAGGATTGAGGAGTTTACCATGAGATAATGTCTGCTAGTGACATTCAAATCAGTACCTACAAAGCCTCACCATTCATTCAACTGTGGGCTGAGGAAGGGCGGCCACCTGTGAACATTGCAAACTAAACAGGTCAAATCCTAGTTCAGGAGGACTTATTCCTGCACAATGAGCAACTGCTAACTAAGGAAAACTGACAGAGAGAGAAGTGCTCCTCCCCAGGGAAAAGCACAATATTTTTGTCTAATACAAAAAAAAATCAAGCCTGAAAACTATATATATATATATATATATATATATATATATATATATATATATATATATATATATATATAGCATTACATGGACTCACTAGATTATATTTATGAATGTATATATATATATATACAAATTCACATATGCCTGTATTAATACTCACTGCAAAATGATGACACAAATTGGAAGGATGGTGAGGAGAGGTATATGGGAGAGTTTAGAATGAGTATGGAGAGGAAGGAAATATTGTAATTGAACTACAATCTCAAATTAAACAAAGAATGATTGTGATTATCTAAAAAGTATGTAGACTTTTATTTCAAAATATTGAGAAAATATCACTGATTACCCAGTGTATAGTCTTGCAGAACTTCTAAGAACTTCAGTAAATTGATATTGGAACAACAATTTGATTAACCTGTGCATAAGAATATCATACATAATAAAATAAACATTACAATCTCTCCAAATAAGGATTATGTTCATCAGAAATGAATCAGTTCTGCCTGCTAACGAAAAGTGGCCATTACAAAGAATTAATTAATTCAACTGCAGGTAAAAGGTAAATTGAACCTAGAAGAACCCAAAAACTGTGTTTTAATCACTATCTTGAATTACTTGTACTAATAAAATATCTATGCTCAGATACTCAACTTGTAGATAATTATTCAATTATTTTAAGATTTATTTCTACTAGCTTCATCTTATTATAGTAGCATTGACTACTCTCAAGTAAGAGGTTACCATTGAGTTTGAAAAAAAACTTGAAAGGTTGCAACGTATGTCCCCGACATATGATGATACAACTGTTGGGATCACATTTAATCAAATGTCCTCTAAGACTATAAAACAGAAAGAAATAGGTGTCTGGCTAGTATATAATGAAATTTTGTTATTAATTTCCTAAACTAAAGAAAGGTAGAAAGTTATTAAATGCACAGAATAGTCATGCATCAAATTTCTATTTATGTTTAGATGCCATATTGTGTGAAAGCATGCTAAATAATGTAAAATAAGTTTAAAAACATAAGCATAGAAAGGGTATATCTGCAAAATTGAGAATTCAGATAAATATGTAAATATATTCTGATTAAAAAATTCAAGAATAAACATTCAAATCATTCTAGAGTCTGTATTTCTTACTACTGTTACTTTTTAAAATTGGTAATGTTTTATATATATATATATATATGCATATATATCACTTAAATATTTATAAGTACATGTTTGATATTCTGAAAATGATTCAAGGGTTTAACTGTCTTAAGAAAATGCATTATCTTCTAGTTTTAATAAATGTTAAACTGAAAATAATGAAAAATGAGCTTCTGTATATTAGAGTACTCATTAAAAACTTTCTTTTAAAAACTGTGTCTGCACCTGCTAGTCAATAAATACTAGGTTGCAAATGCATAATGTGTGCACACAGAAATGTTATACTACTTGTATCTTATTCTTTTCCTATCATAGTTTTTCACATGCTACTTAAAAATGCATGAGACTTGTAGAACAGTAACAACATTTCTATGACTTTGAACAGTAAACTTCATGAGCCTTTGCCCAAGTAGTGTTGGTTCTGCCTCTCAAGCTTCATGGGCTCAGAATGACAGCACAGCTCTTTGGTAAGCTTCTAAGAGGAAAATGCAAGCTCTCTAAGACAAATCTTAATATTATTTTTATTTCCTTAACTACACGTAGTTATTTACAGTTTTATATTAGACAATTAAAAAAGTTTACATGAAGTTCTTAAAGTTTTTAATTTACTTTCTTTTATTTCAATTAAATTGAAAGACTTTCTATAAAGAGATAACAGGAATAAAAACAATTTACTCATTTGTCCAATCAAAAAACTTCCATAAATAACCAGTAGGAGATTCACTTAAAAGGAAAACCAATGTTCTTCTGAGGCAAATGTTTCTGTAAATAGTTGAAGATTTTCAAGTTTTTCAGTCTTATTTATGACTATGTGCCTGGTTGGTTTCCTAGTATGCACACCATATGTACATGATGCCCGCACTGTTCAGGAGAAGGTATTGGATCATGGGGTTTGAATTATAGCTCTGCCCATAATAGACAAACAAACTTGATGATCCTTCACAGAGGAATGGTTAAGGAAAATAGAGTATATTTGCACAAAGTGGTTTTACTCAGTCATAGAAAAACAACAATGACACCATGACATTGTTAGGCAAATGGATTAGACTAGAAAATATCATACTGAGTGAAGTATCCCACTCCCACGAAGGCAAGTACGGCATGTACTCAGATGTTAAATCAGTGCCAAGCAAGTTTCAATCAACAGAACTCCAGAGGAAATAGAGGCTTGTACATGTGGAATGAGGAGAAGTAGATCTCCCTAGGAATGGGAAATATGATATATATTTATGGATATGGGAAGGGAAATGGAACAAGAACATCAATTGGAAATAAAGAAAGAAGAGGGTATGGGGTGAAAAAGAGTAAAGACAGCTAAAATTAAGATATATTTGTGAGGTAGTATGGAAACATAATACAGTATAAGCATCCTAAAATACACATATGCATGAAGGACATATATGTTAAATTACAAAATAATGGGGGAAATGAGTCACAGTTGCTCATTTCTTGTCACCAAACATAGAATTCTGTACTGGAATTGAGATACATTAACCAAAAGGGCACCCATTGGAATCCTAAGACAAAGCACAGGCTGTTGCCAAGACTCTAGCTTGCTCAGCCAAAATGACAGCAAGGCCCCTTTGATGAATACATTTCCTGCACAATTCATTGAATATGGAGAAGACAAGCCAGAGTCTACAAAGAGCCTTGACCCTGAATTCTACATGCTATCAAAGGAGAAACATAACACAAACCAAGCCAGAAGATCTTTGTCTACAAGTGTTTACTGCCTGCAAGTTATGCTAAGAAATTAGATAGCCCAGGGACCTAGGTTAAAACAAAATACTACTTGTAATATAAAACAAAACACAAACAAAAAAAAAAACAATGTGATATAATATCACCTAATGATATTCTGCGATACTCATCTATCACTCCCTTGTTCAGCCATCCTCAGAAAAGCCTCCTGTTGCAGAAGATGTAACAAACACTGAGATATATAGCCAGACATTATACAGAGAGAGTGAGAGAGAGAGAGAGAGAGAGAGAGAGAGAGAGAGAGAGACCTTGGAACACTCAGCCTTAAATTGGATGTTTCTGTCAAACCCTTCCTCTTAAGGTTCAGGGAATCTCCAGGAAGAGGAAGGAAAGATGTACAAGCAAAGGAGGATGTAGGAACCCAAGAGCAAAGGCTTCTCTAAATCAATATGACCAATGCTTAGATTAATTCACAGAGACTAAAGCAGCATTCACAGTGCCCTTATATGTCTACATCAGGTTCTCTGCATACATATTATTGTTTCTAGTTTACTGTTTTTATGGGATTCCTGAGGGTGCAATTAAATAAGTCTCTGGTCTGTTCTCTTGAGTTAATTTTCTTGTGTTGGTTTATACTGTCGAATTTTGATATGATAGTTCTCAATTTATCTTATATTTTATTTTTTATATTAAAAAAAGAATGAATGAAAACATACCCACTAGGGTAAAGAGGAAAACTGAACTTTTATTTCTGACGGCTGACAGAGGGGAAGTCAGCGTTCTTCAGTGGAGTGACACTTATACATCATCTAACCTAGGGAAGGCCCCATGTTCAGGAATAATTAATCAGTGCATAAGGGACTCATACATTTTTTTTTCACATGGGGTGTTGTTGTTTTATTTTATTTTCCTGGTTTGGGGTTATTTTGCTTTTGTACTTTTTTTTTCTTCGAAAGAACCTGACACTATTGCTAATGCCAAGAAACTCTTGTTGCTAGGAGCCTGGTTTGGCTGTCCCCTGTGAGGCTCTGCAAGAGCCTGACCAATACAGATGCAGATGCTCAGAGCCAACTATCAGACTGAGCACTGGGATCCTAATGGAAGAGTTAGGTGAAGGACTGAAGGAGCTGAAGGGGTTTGCAACCCTACAGAAAGAACAACAATATCAACCAGCCAGACGCCCACCCGCTGAGCTCCCAGATATCAAACAACCAAGCAATGAGGGGACCATTGGCTCCAGCTGGCTATGTTGCACAGGATTGCCTTATTGGGCATTAATGGGAGGGGAGGCTGTTGATCTTGTGGAGACTCAATGCCACAAGAAGGAGTAATTCTAGAGAGTTGAGGCGGGAGGGGGTGGATGGGTGGGAGAACTCCCTCATAGAAGCAGAGGGGAAGGGGAGGGGATAGGGGGTTTGCAGAGGGGAAACTGGAAAAGGGGATACTATTTGAAATATAAATAAATAAAGTAACCAATAAGAAAATAAATGTAAAAAGTGGAAGGATGAGGTTGCCATACCACAGTCAAGAACTCTGACCAAGAATTTTACCTGTCTGCAAGAACTGCAGGAACAAAAATGGAGAAGAGCCTGAGGAAAAGGAAGTCAAGTGACAAGTCTCAAGTGGGATCCAGCTCAAGGGGAGGTCCCAAGGCCTGACACTATAGTGTGCTTACAAACAGAGGTCTATAATGACTGCACAACAAGCAGCCAAAAGAATCAGATGCAGATATTTACTCCCAACCAATGGACAAAAGCTTGTGACCCCTGTGGTTGAATTAGGGAAAAGCTGGATGAAGGTGAGGAGGAAGGAGACCCTATAGGAAGACCAGCAGTCTCAACTAACTTGATCCCTAGGATCTGTCAGACACTGAGCCACCAAACAGACAGCATACACCAGCTGATATTAGGTGTCCAATACATATGCAGCAGAAGACTACCGGATATAGACTCAGTCAAAGATGATGTACCTAGCCCTTGAGAGATTTGGGGCCACAGTGAGTAGGGATGTCTGCTTGGGGGGGGGGGAATAGGTGGGGGGGGGATGTGAAGTAGTCAGAGGGTGGACCAGGAGGGGGATAAAATCTGGACTGTAAAAAAACAGATTTATGAATAAATAATAAAATAAAATAAAAGACATAGCAAGAAAAAAGGAACTTCACGTTAGCAAGGTCAGGAGGGGGAAGACAGCAAAAGGATTTTAGAAAGGTAAAGAATGTGATCAAAATATGTTTAAATTTAAAAGTAGTTTCAAATAATAAAAAAAATAATATTAAAAGTGACAGGAAAAGAGCTTGAGTTTCAGATAATTCAGAACTACCATGTTGATACCAAAAACTAATTCAGCTCTTCTATGAGAACAAGTGCTCATAACTCCAGCCCTAAGTTGAAGGCTTTCGTTTATTTGTTTTTGTTTTGTTTTTGTTTTTTGTGAAAATGATTTGGGTTTAAGACTCCATGTATTAACAAAATAAATTAAGGGGTGCCTTTGATTAACAATCAAGTACATTCCTGCGATGTATGACAACCCTGGAAGCAATACGTAAATATAACCTTTCAGAATTCTAAAGGAACATTAATTTCATTCCACTATCCCAGTTTCAACTTTATTTTTTATATAGGTCTCTAATTATCCACTCAGTAGCAAATGTAATAATCTTTCATATAATAAAATTTGGAAATATCTGTAGAAATGATTATAGAAAAGTCATCTAAAATGGTTGGCAATAGTTTTGTGCTGCAAGGGCAGAGTTTTACACTGTCTGGTGATCATTCTACAATAATTTTGGTAGTGTGAAAGTAGGACTTTCAGATCAGCTAGTATTGGTAGAAATACTCAGTTGGGTTGATGTTGTAGGATGATCGATCCAAGTAGTGTCTGAGCTCTCCTAGAAACTGATGCAGATGGTATCATAACACCCTTAATCTAAGAATATTTCTTGATGAGTAGGGCACATTGATTTCGGCTGACACAGATATTAAGAGAAGTGTTTTTAGTATATTATGTTCTGATTTTCAACTTTCATATTAACTAAATCAGTAGGAATATGCTCATGTCCTTCTATATTCAAATTGATGGCTTCTTTCAATACACACACACACACACACACACACACACACACAAATATTGTCAGGTAAAAATAGCCATCAATTGACCTTGATAATAAGAACTCATATCTACTCATATCTACACCTGATCTTCTTTTCTATTCTTTTTCATTTAATGAAATTTTAGTTTACTCAGTTTACATCCTCACTATCCCAATCCCTTTCACCCCTCCTACAGTCTTTCTCCCCCTTCCCGTCCCCTTTCCTGGACAGGTGGGGGCACCCCTAGGCATTCCCCAACAACCTAACACTTCAAGTCTCAGTGGGGCTAGGTGTTTCTCCTACAGAGGCCAGACAAGTCAGCCCAGCTAGCGGAACATATCCCACTTACAGGTAACAGCTTTTGGGATAGTCCCTACTGCAACCGTTCAGGACACAGGTGGGTTAAAAGTGGTGTCCAGCATCTTGGCTGCCACAGGGCTAGGGCTGCACATGGAGGTGGACGCAGGAAGCGTGACTGCCCTCACCCCATGCTGCTGCTGGGCAGGGTGTTGGGCTGTGAGAAGCAGCAGAACCCTGCTCCAGGGTTGGGGGAGTCTGTGCTCCCTGTGGAACTGCCAGCTCAGACTCTAGGCTCAGACTCTCGGGAATCACAGACACTGCTGGATGCCATGGAAGAGCTAGGGTTCCCAGGCCACAGGGAGGTCAGGGTGTTCAGGTTCTCACCGTTGGGCACTACAGATGTTGGTGGATGCTGCAGAAGAGATGAGAACAGAAGAGGCCCGCAGGCTGTCTGTCTCTAGCCCCGGCCAAAGGGAAAAGGACAGGAGGAGAGCTCTGGCTGGTTGGTTCTCCAGGGAAAAGAATGTCCTTGGCTTACTTTGGTGGGCACCTTGGCTTCATGGAGACTGTGTCTGGGAGCACAGGGAGGCCTCCTGTGTGAGATTAGACCTGAAGCTCTTTAGAGGAAGGCCTGCTCCATTGCTCCAGCATAGCAGGTCCTGATGAGAACAGGCAGTCCATGGTTGTAAGGGGTTTATTGGTATGTCAGAGAGTTGTGATGAGTGAAATCCTTAACCCCTTTTCTCAGGGCAGACCTGAGGTTAGAGAAGGGGAGCTTAGAGGGTTGTAGAGGCAGAGAAAAGCAGAGAGGAGAGAGTAGAGAGAGAACTAGAGGCTGGCCATGGCCACTTGGAGAGAGGGGGTAAGGGAATGTGGAGAGAGGGGGAGCAAGAGGGAAAGAGAGAGAGGCAAGAATAAGAGAGTAACAGATTAAGAGAGGCAGGAGGGGCAGTGGCCCCTTTTATAGTGGGCCAAGTCTACCTGGCTGTTGCCAGGTAACTATGGAGAGGAGCATACCTGGTTGTTGCCAAGTAACTGTGGGGGTGGAGTCTAGACAGAATAAAAGGGGTTACATGACTAATGGCCTCAGAATTATGGAGGTGAGGCATCCTTCAGGAGCCTAGTGTCTGGGGGGCATGGAGAACACCTTCTGTTCCTTGCAGAGTTATCTGCTGGATATCCATGGTTTTAATCCAGCTCAACCAGAAAACAGGCTGCCTTTCATAGTCCCACAGACTCACATGAAGTTCAAGCTGCACATCTACTACATGTTAGTGGGTAGGCCTAGGTCCAGCCTCTGTTTGCCATTTGGTTCAGTCTCAGAGAGCCTCAAGGGTTCAGATTATTTAAATCTTTAGACTTCCTGTGGAGTTCCTATCCTCTTTGCCCCAGCAATCCTTCTTCCTATTCTTCCATAAGAGTCCCTGTGCGGCATTGAGCTTTGCAAAGACAATCAGGTCTCCAGTAGAGCTGAGGTCTGAACCCTGGGACCAGGTGGTGATAATTCACCTACAGGGGACAGAAGGAGTTCTCTCATGTCTCCTGGAACCCTGGCGCTTGTCGAAGTTACCGCCCCCTCAGCCCCCACAAGAGAAGCATGGGTAGCAGTCCATTAGGCAATGTCCCAAGCTTCTGACCTTCAGGCTAGACTCCTCCCCAGTTACCTAGCAACAGAAAAGATAGCAGCATACTTAAAGAGGGGCTGTTTGGCACCCTCTTCACTCTCTAACTTCTCTTGCACTCCTCTCTCCTCTCCTCTCTCTTCCTCTCTCTCCCTCTTACTCTCTAGACTTTTTCTTTCTCTCTTTTCCCTTCTCTCCTCTTGGCCATGGCTAGTCTTCATCACTTTTACCTTCTATCTTTCTCCCTGCCTGTCTATAATAAAGTTCTAAAACCACAGACTGTCTCTATTCATCTGTGCAGACTCTCACCTGTTTGGGAACCTCTCTCCCAAAACCCTCTCTCCCATAATCCCCTGGGCACAGGGTGTCACCCCAGGGCCCTGGTCAGGGCTGCCCCTTGTCCACCCCCTGTCGAGTGGGGTCAGTGGCTTAGATGCCCACCGGAGGCCGAGTGGAAAGTGTCTGGCAGCCCTCCCAAATCTGCCTGCCCAGAGCATAGGAGGAACTCTGGCTGCACATGGGCTACCCTCCCTTCCCCCTCCTTCCCCTATGCCCCCTTTTAGTTCCCACAAGTCCCCAAGCTCCATCCACTGTTTGGTTGAGGGTGTCTGAGTCAGCTGCTGGGTGGAACCTCTCAGGGCACACTATATGCTCCTATCTGCAAGCAAAACATAGTATCTCAATGTGTACATTGAGAATATAATTTTATAATTATATATATATATATATATATATATATATATATGTGTGTGTGTGTGTGTGTGTAATCATATAAATATATGTGTGTGTATTATATATGTATATATAATTGTTTTCAGTTTACATACATCAGTACAGTAAAGTTTGATCATATGTACTCAGATACTTCATAGTATTATCTTATGTATCCCCCAACCCAAACTCCTTCCAAGTGAATGGCTTTTGTTCTATTTTATTAACCTAGTAAGTCTAGTTAGTGCTATCAATATGTGCAGCTAAGTAGGATGATCCACTGGTGCTAGAAAAATTTACTAGCCATGATACCCTCAATAAAAAATGATCAAAAGAGGTAAAGACAGTAAATAGTAGATAACAGCTCATAATGGAAAGACTCTCAAACAGCCAGTGAGTGACAGGCATTTACTCTTGGCTGCAAACAGCCTCATATTTGTTTGGTGCTCACACATTTCTGATGCTATTCCTCAGTATGACCCAGCACAAGGGAACGCCTGGGCCAAGTAGTGGGAGTGGGTGGGTAGGGGAGTGGGGGGGGGGGGTATAGGGAACTTTCGGGATAGCATTTGAAATGTAAATAAAGAAAATAATAATAAAAAAATTAAAAAAAGAAAAATTGACTCTTGAGTTATTATTAACTACACAATCAACTGCACATTCTGGATTTTTTGCCAAGCTACATCATCTTGCTTTCCCACTGGAACCATAGAGTAAATGCTCTTTGTTTTACTGTAGTTTAAAGAATAAAACTGTTCTCTGAAATAAGCTGATATTCTTTCATGCCAATGTTTCATTCCTTTGTAATGGTCATGTGTTTTAGCCTTATAGATTTTTTTTTTTTAGTAAAGTCAGATGAGCATCATCTTAGAAGGACTATAGTCAAAAAAATTATGGAGATTGTATTTTTTAAATCACACCTGATTCCCTAAATTCTTCACTGAAAGTCAAAAAATCCAAAAAAATTATTGCCAATTGGCCATATGATTCATCTATATCAACACTAAACTCTATTTTTAATATTTAATTTTAAATTTAATCAGTCATCCCATGAATTTTTCCCCAAATTATTACCCTTCATCTTCAAAATAGGGTTTCTTGGTAACTGTTCTACTCAGGGAATCTTTGCTGGTCATACAAAATTTAAGTATTTTTAGCACAGATTCACGTTTTAAAATGCTAAGAAATTTTTGGAGACAATATTACCAGTGTTGTGATAAAGTAAAGGAGCATATGAGCTTTGAAATGTCCCAGATGTTGACATTCATTTGAATGTGTACCCACTCTGCTCCATATGTCCCAATAGTTTAGAATGTTTTTTGTGTTTTCGTCTACAGAGATTATAAATTTTCTTCTTTCACTGTTCAGTAGATATAAGACATCTCTGTCAGCACTGTAAAATGATGGGACCAGAGTAGATCAAACACTTGTGCACGTTCAGGATAAATCATAAGACTAGCTATTACACTGGAGCAGACAAGAGCTGAAATCCAGGCGGCAAGGAAGTATCCCTGCTGAGAAAAGACTTAATAACAACCTACACTCCATCCAGAGCATTTATTTCTGAGTCCTTTTCCAGTCTAAAACCAAGAAGTACTCCTTCAACTCTTCACTGAAAGTCAACAGAACCCAGAAAATCGATCGCTAATTGTCCATGTGATTCATCTATATGAACATTGAACATATTTTAATTGATTTATATAGTTGATTACATGATCATTGCTAAATTTATTAGTCATCCCATGAATTGTTTCCCAAATTATTACCCCTCTTCTTCAAAAGAAGAATAAGTAATCATGAATTTCTTTATAATGAAAATGCCAAGAAATGAGAAGCATTTGACAAACATACATGTTATCATACTTCTCAGACCAAACTCCATCAGACATAAGTTTATAGATGCTGGAGGATATAAGAGGTTCTGCATCTCCTGATAAGATCATTGCACTTGCAGCATAACAATTATGATGAATATTAACATGTCATTTGAAGCCCAATTGTATAGTGTGTGAAAACATAGGCCGTTTGGATAGTTACAGCCTCTGATGATTTATCATGCCATATCTTTGCTTTGAAAGGACACTTTATTGCACTAGACAGTAAAAAGCTCATGCCCTCTGCTTCAGAGGAAGTTGCTATCTCTATATTCTATGTTCAAACCCAAGCCTATTATTTACTTCAAGTGAATAGACATTTAGTGTATATTCAAAGCTTATTTTCTCAACAGACATTTCTAAAATGATACCTCTGAAAAATGTGGAGAATTGCCTCAATTTAAAGGTGATCCAAAGGCAAACCATGTATAGGAAGCCATCTCTGAAAAATATCTGCACTTATTCTTAGTTGAGTTAGCTAACTTTTATACCAATAGACACAAAAAAAAGTCTTCCAAACATAAATGGAATAGCTGAATTTAAATATGTGATTATTCCTTTACTAATAATTATCACAAATGATATATTAAAAATAAAAGAATTCAAATGTGTGAGATTTTCAGCACATATGATACAATATAATTTTTTCATTTTCAGGAGTAATGTCAATGTACAGATTTTGTAACTAATTTTTGAGGAAAGTTATTTATTTCTTTAAAAAACATTTGAAATTGAACTTTCAGGAAAACCTAAGGCTGTGTTGTCCTAAATAATAAATTATTGAATTATCCAATCATTACATGTAAGTTAATGTTTTAGCATATATTTATTTATTTAGAATATGAGTTTATGTGGTTTGTCACATAAATAGAAGTCAGAGAAAAACTTTTAGGTAATTAGATCTCTTCTTCAAATACATGAGACCACCAATTTGAACACAGGCCATTAGATTTGTCAATGAGAACTTTTATTGGTGAGCTATGTTTCATAAATGAAGGAAGTGAAGAACTGAGAAGGGTATGATTATGTTGATGTATGATTATTAATATTATATATTATTAACATTGATTAATAAGTATGTTGCCTTTGTAAACACATGCTTTCCATTATGTTAATTTGCCAGGTTTGATTTTTGATGTCTCTATTTATATGGATATATAGAATATAAAGTCAGATAAATCAAATAGTTATAAAATATATTAGTACTAAAAATGTTAAATTTATTCTGAAAGTAAATATATGCAAAAAGTTTATAAGCAATTTATCAGAAAATATACAAGGGCCATAAATTTCCACTAAGATGAATTAATTTCACTAGATCTTTGATGTTAAGAGTTGTCTATCACATAACATACCATATCTCAAAAATAGCATAACTTATAATTAAGCCTTGTATATATTGTGTATTTATTGTTCTGTACATGAGTTAAAATAAGTAAAATAAACATTGAAAAAAGGATAGAGCAATATTCATGAGACCATTGTAAAATAGCAGGAGCATGTGTGTAATAGTATATCAGTCCTTCCAGATTACCTGAAATAAAATATAATGAACATTGTTTCCTCAGAATAAATTATATATCAAATGAAATCAGTAGGAGAATGAAAATAATCTAAAATAATTGCAGATACTGTAAGAAGAAAAACTTCAAAACATGTGCATGATATGTGAAAATCATTAATCTATGAGAGATATAATATTCATACACCAGCATAAGTGTGTGAATGTTTCGCAAATTCAAAACCATCCTTGAGGATACTTGAAGTATTAGTTTCCAGAGTTCTGGCAGATATGAAATGCAATATTTTTATTTCCACAATTCCTTTATCCAAGTGTGATATTTGCAAATAATCATCACTTACTTTTTTATTTAAATTACCTTTTTATATAAATTAAATTCATTTAAATTAAATTATATTAAATTATTTAGAAGAATGCGAATTGATCCATTCTTATCTCCTTGTAAAAAGCTCAAGTCTAAGTGGATCAAAGAACTCCACATAAAACCAGACACACTGAAATTTATAAAGGAGAAAGTGGGAAAAAGCCTCGAAGATATGGGCACAGGGGAAAAATTCCTAAACAGAACAGCAATAGCTTGTGCTGTAAGATCAAGAATTGACAAATGGGACCTCATAAAATTGTAAAGCTTCTTTAAGGCAAAAGACACTGTCAATAAGAGAAAAAGGCCACCAACAGACTGGAAAGGATTTTTACCAATCTTAAATCTGATAGGGAACTAATATCCAATATATACAAAGAGCTCAAGAAGCTGGACTCCAGGAATTCAAATAACCCCATTAAAAATTGGGGTAGAGAGCTAAACAAATAATTCTCAACTGAGGAATACCGAAGGGCCGAGAAGCACTTGAAAAAATGTTCAACATCCTTAATCATCAGGGAAATGCAAATCAAAACAACCCTGAGATTGCCCTTCATACCAGTCAGAATGGCTAAGATCAAAAATTCAGATGACAGCATATGCTGGTGAGGATGTCGAAAAAGAGGAACACTCCTCCATTACTGGTGGGATTGCAAGTTGTACAACCACTCTGGAAGTCAGTCTGGCGGTTTCTCAGAATATTAGATATAGTACTACTGGCAGATCCAGCAATACCTCTCCTGGGCATATACCCAGAAGATGTTCCAACTGGTAATAAGGACACATGCTCCACTATGCTCATATCAGCCTTATTTATAATAACCAGAAGGTGGAAAGAACCCAGATGTCCCTCAACAGAGGAATGGATACAGAAAATGTGGTACATTTACACAATACAGTACTACTCAGTTATTAAAAACAATGGATATTTTTAAATTACCTATGGATTACATTAGTAAATATGTTTTTTGTTTCATTATAAGTTTAAATGTTTATCTGTGATGCCAGTCAATGGCCATTATAAGACTTCCTTGAGAGAATTTACAAAATCATACCAACACAGATCAAATTAATGGAAAGTATGAAGAAATTAACAAATAGATAATGAAAGGAGAGATGGGTGGATAAGGAAGACCCTTGTATGCAAGCAAGTGGATATTAGTTCAGACCAGATTCCAGCACTCAACAGCTCAGTTTAGGCCAGTGTGTTACAGAGGCAGTAAGATCATTTGCATTTGGCTGGCAAAAGTCTGGAAAATCACAGCTTAGGACTAGAAAAACACATGTCAAGGAAATAAACAAAAAGGATATCTGATATCCTGATATACTGCTCTGGTCTCCATGGAAGTGTGAATATAAAACTACACGTGCACACAAATACATCTGCATACACCAATAATACTTTTTTTAAAATAAAATATTTACTATTTACAGCTGTCATAAATGTTCAGAATCCAGAAGGCTTCAAATGCAAAAGTGTATTCTCAAAGCATCATAATCAGGTTTCATAAATGAAGAATTTCATTAATATTATGGCTATCTCTCCATTTCTCTGCTGAGATTCAACTAAACACTAAATAAAATTTATTGTATGCAGACAAAATTAATCGCTTTAATGTTCTGCACCATTAATGAGAAATACACTTAGTAATAAATGTTAAACATGGTTAGTAATTAACTTTACTTTATCATTATTAGAAATATAAGTTAATAATAATAATTAAAAGTGTACCAATACTTAGTTAATACTGGGCCTAAATTCTTTCATTTGAAGGTCATTAGATCTACATCTATATCTATACCGAAATAGTTAAAGTAATATTTTTGTGAATATCCATTTAACTATAAATGAACTTGATTTTACATACATATCTATATATAAATCATACACATGCATATGATATATATATATATATATATATATATATATATATATAGAGAGAGAGAGAGAGAGAGAGAGAGAGAGAATATTTAGAACAGTGTTTTTCTGGACAAGTAGAAATATTAGGAAGAAAATGATAAGTGAATACATGACTGTGAATTAAACACACTGAAGTATATATCTCAGAAGATTTGATGTTTTCTATTTTACAGTATAAATCTTTATGTATATAGAATTTCAGTATTGTAGAATCTAAGTTTGACTATCCTATATGATGATTATGAAATGAGAAAAATAAGGAACTTTGGAAACTGCACTGGGATTTCACATGTAATTGGTTAGAAAATAGATATTATACAATGTAGAAGACAAGATGCATGCATTTTGAATTATACATGTATAGCCCTTTGAGCTTATTGAACACATTTGAATACCATTTCCAAGCACTGTAGGCCAAATCATGCATACATATCTACGGATTATAATGTCCAGATGCTGGTCAGAATTCTACTAAAAGATCATTCAATGAATCAAAATAAGTATTCATTTTATCAGCCATCTGTTAGTGCCTGTTCTATATAACCTTGTAGGCAGAAAAAAATCTCCTTTTTGTATAGATAGATACTTTTAGACAAACTTAAGATCAGTCTAATATGCCCAAGTTCATATTTTATGATCCTTGATCCTTTGTGTGCTAAGTCGTATTTGTAATTATAAAAAGACCCAAAGAAATGAAGGGATCCAAGGCATTTGCTGAAAAAAAAAAGTGACATTCTTTACTGGTCACAAAAGAGTCACACAGACCCAGAAAAAACAGAGAAATCTTGAGAAAAATGAATAAAGGTAGGGGCATTAAAATATGCAAATACAAAATGTACTACAACCTAAAATTAATGTTTTACTTAACAGTCTTGCCTGTCTGCCTTAAATAAGGTTAGTGAGGTTAGTCCCTGTAGAAACTTCCAGAATGATCACTTTATTGAATTATGTGGTATACATGCATATACACATCTGTCTGTCTGTCTGTCTGCCTGTCTGTCGGTCTGTCTGTTGGTCTGTCTATATATCTACCTATATGAATTATATGAACTATATTCATTTATAATATAAATGTATATGTCACCTAATGTTATTTTACTAAATTCTGAGTTCCTTAAAAGCTGAGCATATCTCTTCATCTTTCTATTTTATGAGCCTAAAAAAGTAAGAGTTAAAGCAAAAATGGTCAGTAAATGTAATTTTAATAGAATTTAATTAAAATGTAGCTTAACAACTGAAATAAAATATTAGGATAAAAGTGTGATTAAACTAAACCTTCTTCAATATTACTTCTAATTTAAAGTATAGCCAAACCATATTTTTTCCTTTTTTTTTATTACTATTTTCTTTATTTACATTTCAAATGCTATCCCGAAAGTTCCCTAT
>NC_034597.1:80402242-80462424 GCF_900095145.1 Mus pahari | reverse complement strand
TCTTCTGGGTATATGCCCAGAAGAGGTATTGTTGGGTCCTCCGGTAGTACTATGTCCAATTTTCTGAGGAACTGCCAGACTGATTTCCAGAGTGGTTGGTTGTACAAGCTTGCAATACCGCCAGCAATGAAGGAGTGTTCCTATTTCTCCACAACCTCGCCAGCATCTGCTGTCACCTGAATTTTTAATCTTAGCCATTCTGACTGGTGTGAGGTGGAATTTCAGGGTTGTTTTGATTTGCATTTCCCTGATGGCTAAGGATGTTGAACATTTGCCAAACCATATTTTGACAACAGTATTCTAATTTTGAACTTACCACTTTAAAGGAGCATTTATGACGTAGAGATGCATAGTAAGCAATGTTCTTAAAAGGCTCTTCAAGGATTATAAGCTTTTCGGAGATATTTTGATAGTAATTAATTGAGTTATATGGATGAACATGTTTCAGGTAGCAAAATTCAAATATATTAACAGGAAAATGGCTTGCCTAGCTTTTCACATAAACAAAATTGTAATTTTCTTTTGCTTCAGTGTAGGGAAACAAAACAGATTTTAAAACTATGCACTCACTGATGGGTGATAGAATATTATATATATATATATATATATATCCCAAAGCAACATTGATTTGGTCATTTACTCTTAAACAAGAATGAATTTTGCCTCTTGGTTATACCAACACTTTAGTCATCTGTTTGAACTAACAAAAAGCAATGCACATTTGCTTTTGCTGTAGTCATTTTCTGCAAACTGAAGGACCCGCACCTGGAGTGGTTCAAATGCCTCTGGAAACTAAAGACACATACAAAGTCTTGGAAAGTCTGAGTGCTGTGAGGGTCGAAAGGTCCCTCCCAACATTTGTAAAACAAGCCCTTGTGAGTTGCAGTCCAACTGTGTGTAAATTGTTCAGGGGTCCCGAGGTATGCAGCTTCTGGGAATCAGCACGTATGATTGGAAGTTAGGCTTTCCAGAAAGTCACAAAATAAAATCACCATGGCTTCACCATGCTAGAGTTGGATGGAATTAGTGCTTAAGCCAATTGTTGTTTTGTTTTTTGTTTCCTAGCCCACGTGAGATTTATGGATTTGCTTTGGTCTCCTTTTTGAAAATCCACAGAGCAGCATGTTAATATCCCCAGAACTATACTTAGCAATGCATTTATTACTAGTAACTCTATTTAGAATTTAATCCAGATATTTAAAAAACTGTCTTTTCTCCAATATGCTCCTAATCACTAATTATCTTATTATAAATTTACCATGCAAAATTCACGTTTACATGGGCCTAAACAAAAAAGCAAACAAAACAAACAAACAACAAACAAAACCCACGGTCAACTCAAGTTAGGATTCATAGAACACATATTTCAGTTTACCCAGAAATTTTTCCTGTAAGGTAGAACCAAAACCCATCACTCATGTCAAGAGAGATTGCACTTACTGCTTCCCCTTGATCAATCAAGTTTGGATTTGTTTGAAAGGACTTGAACTTTACAAAGCCATTGCCATTATTAACTAATTCCAGGGGCAAATTACTTCTATAAAATAGACTGGAGTAATTCCCCTGCTGACTGGCCAGGAGGCAAACTTGCTGGCAGAATCAGCCATGTACTACACCTTCTACCAAAGGAAATTACAGAAAGTGCCAGTTATTCTCCAGGTCAGTAAGCAAATGAACAATCACTCTAAGCTGTGGTTCTGCCCTTCAGAGTAACCTTTGCTCATCCAGTTCCTGGGAAATTTATTTTATTACACATTTATTATTATTATTTTTGAAGCAAAAGACTTCAATAAGGGGATCAGAAATTGCAAGGTTTACACTCTTTCTTTCAAGTGTGGGTACAACAATATCTATGAGTTAAGATATTTAACCTATTTAATAAGATATATTTTAAAAACTGAGTTATTTTTGCATGAGCATATTTTGTGATTGTCTTTCAGGATTATCCATATTACTTCAGATTTTTTTTAATGTTTGTTTTTTTCCTATACCACTATTCTTTTGCTCGTAGAGAAATTAGTTTCTTCTCTAGTTGCAGGCTACCGAAACTGAGGTATAATCGGTATGCAATAATTGCTACCTGTAGAAGGAAAGTGGCTTACATTTTACTCTTTAAAGAAAATGTAAATCCTAATTCCTTAGTTGCAACAGACATTTGCGACAAATGCATATTCTTAAGAGAAACATAAATGGAGGTGCTTAACATGTATATTTCATATAACATGAAAGACACCCAGGGATTGCTTTGAATTTCAGCCTATATAGCATATTTATGAAAGGACAGAGACTAAAGGAGATAAAAAGTTGAAAAAGTGATTTTGACAAATGCAGACAGTTAAAATTAGATACAAAAACCTGTTACATATTACTCTTTGCACATTTGGCGAAGGTAAAATATAGGAAAGCCTTAATGTACATATGTATTCCAAAACAAGGAAAGAAGAAAACGAAGAGCTGTGAATTCCAAAGTCCAACATGGCAAACAAGATGCATTCTAAAAGATGCAGAGTGCTTGTGGACTCCATCATATTTCTTACCAATAAGCTACTATGATTTGGCTTTCTACAAAATTTCCAGAAAGGTACATGATACTATTACAGTACTGCTGAGGATTATATTCCGACCTGGGTGATATATCAAAGTAGTTGGTGCCTCATCTTGGCCCAGAACAAATGAACTCTATGGTAACTACAGTTTGTCATACTAGGGATACACATCTTTCCAAAGTGCCAATGAACATTTCTGACTTGTACTTTCTTATGTTCAGCATGTCCTTCTTGATACACTCTGTAGAGATGACAACGTCACAACACTCCTGAAGAGCTCTCTCAAGTAGAGGCTTCCTGGGGTTTCCTATCACCTTTGCCTTGGTCTGAGGCCTGTATAGAGCATCCTTGATTCTGCATTGCTGAAACTGATTCTTGCACAGATTTTCTATTTTGGGACTCTACTGAGTTGTCATCACTTGGACAAAAATACAAGGCCTTCTGACTACACCTCTTGGAGTCTGCTACACTGGATCCCAGTTGTACAACCAGGGTTTGTCAAAAAAATACTGCAGCGACAAAAGGGATGGAGCAGAGACTGAGGGAATGACCAACCAATAGTGTAACCAACTTGAAACCCATCCCATGGGCAAACACCAATCCCTAAAACTATTAATGGACAGATACAGACTCCCACAGCCAAACAGTAGGTAGAGATTGGGGACTCTTTTGGAAGAGTAAGAGGAAGGATTGTTGGGCCCCAAAGGGTATAGGAACTCCACAGGAAGACCAATAGAGACAACTTACCTGGACCCTTGGGCCTCTCAGAATCTGAACACCAACCATAGAACATACACAGGCTAGACCTAGGACGCAACGCTCAAATGTAGTAGAGGATCAGCTCGGTCTTCCTGTGGATCCTGAACAACTGGAGCGGGGACTATACCAAAAACTGTTGGCTGTAAGTGGGATATGTTCTTTTAACTGGGCTGCCTGGTCTAGCCTCACTGGGAGAGGAATCACTTAGCCTTGCAGACACATGAAGTGCCAGGGTGGGGTGATACCCAGGAACCGCCCACTTGCTCAGAGGAGAAAGGGGAATGGGGATTGTGGGAGGTGGTAATCAGAAGGGGGGACAGTGAGTAGGATATAAAGAGAATAAGTAAAAAAAGAAAAAATTAAATTAAATTTTAAAAAGAACAAAAGAAAAAGAAAGAAAGAAAGAAAGAAAGAAAGAAAGAAAGAAAGAAAGAAAGAAAGAAAGAAAGAAAGAAAGAGAGGGAGAAAGAGAGAGAGAGAAAGAAAGAACAAAAGAAAGAAAGAAAAGAAAGAAAGAAAGAAAGAAAGAAAGAAAGAAAGAAAGAAAGAAAGAAAGAAGGAAGGAAAGAGAAAGACAGCACCCAAATAGAACTGAAAAGTACAGACACTTTATGTACCATCTTGGAAAGCAGTTTGCTCATCCTTTCTCTGGCACTCCGAGTCTATGATTTTTGAGGCTCATATCGCTCTGAAATGTTTTTAAAGTTACTGCTTTCATGAACTCAGTGTAACTTCCTCCTTTCCATACTAATCCTTTTATCAAACATTTATTCAGTCACACTCTTGGTATAATTTCCTGATCATATCTCTCATGCTTTATAATCCGGCTTGGCTGAAAAACTCCCAACTTTTATGTTAGGCTTACTTTTAATTTTAAGCTGTCTTAGATATGTTTTATTCTTTCATTTTACTTAGATATGTTTTATTCTTTCATTTATTCTTTCAGTTACCCCAAGGCTAGGCATGGGGAACATCCTGTCCAGTTTTGTTGGTCATGGGTATACAAGAAACTCCTAAAACAATATGGACTATTGTCATTGCCTTGAATTGCCTTTCAGCATGTGAAGACCCTATTTGCAAAGTGAATGAACACTGGAAACAGGGATTACATGATAATAAGTTCCTAAAGAAATAATGTGGTAAGAATTCACACAATCCTTCTCTTTTTCATTTTTAATATTCAGTGTCATTTTTGGTGGTGATTAAATCCTATGAAGAATAAAAACATCAAAAAATATGAATTATAGCTTTCAGATTTTCAGCCTGCACATTGAATTGAACGTATTTTGAAAAATGAAAGAAATCCCTGTACCTTACTTCCTCTCTGCTCAAGACCATAACAACTTATAAGCACCCTCCTTAAACAACAAATATACACCATCCATCGAATGACAAAGAACCAGACATCCTGTCGCTTACAAATAAGTACATCACTCTCCTGCCATCTGGGGGCATTGGTTTCTTTTGGGGATATTGGTTAGTCTTACCAGAGCTACCTGTAGTATTTGCTGTCTAGTCTCTAGGTGCTGGCAAAGTTCAAGGCTTAACTGAAGTCTTGACTTCAGTATGTGCTGATTGAGCTAGCTAGGTCTGGTGGATTGGGAGGTGAGGGTGGGGACATCTTTGTGGAGACAGGGGCAGAAAGGAGGTATGGGATGTGGAACACTCGGTGGTGGGTGGACTGGGAGGTGAATAAAATCCGGAGTTTAATATGAATAAATAATCAACTTTATATGAGAAACATACACACACACACACACACACACAGAATACATCAAGCAATCCTGAACAGTAAAAATTGTTGGAGGTATTATCATCATCCCTGATTTTGAGCTGCACTATAGAACTGTAGCAAAACGAAAACCATGGTATTAGCCTAAAAAAAAAAAAAAAAAAAAAAACAGTGATCAATGGAAAAAGACCCAGACACATATCCACATAATTATGAACACCTGTTTCTTTATATATACGTCAGAAATGCACACTGCAACAACTGATGCTGGTCAAGCTCGATGCCTGCATGTCGAAAAAATGTAAAGAAATCTTGAATGAAACTCAAGTTAAGTGTAACCCTGTCCTCAGTATAAAAGAGTGGGTCTTCCTGACCGCATGGATCATCAGACAACACAATCCACAAAAGCAGTGAGAACAAGGATGGCAGGCAGGGGGTTCAGGAGCTCTGTGAGAACATAAGGTGAGTAAACCACACTGGGACAAGCAAGCACGAGGCAGATCAGCTTTACTTAGGGGGATTGAAGGCTTATTAAGTTTTGGGATCCCGAGGCTAGAAATAGCCAGGATGGGCAAAGGTCATTGCCAGGGGTATAGGGTACCTAGAATGCCTCCTTAGCAAGGGGAAGCACTTCAGGAATCTCTGGTGCTAGCTAAACAGGTTCTTATTTGGAGAGAGGAAATCAAAACAGTAAACTAATTGGGGCTGGCTGAATTTCCTCAAGTAGAAATGTACTGTAAGGGTTTAGGAGGAGACAAGGTCCGAGGAGAAGCTCAAATAATGAAGGAAGTCTCCCATACTGTGCTGAGCCCAGAGGCTATTTGGCCATGTTGGACTTTGACCTTTATCAGCAGAGTTTTGCCATATAAAATAGAATACACTGAATTTGATAGAACAGAAAGCAGGCAATAGCCTTAAAAGCATTGGCACAGGGTCTACCTTCTTAACAGAACATCCATAGCACAGGCACTAAAGTAAACTATTGACAAATGAGACCTAGTGATAATGAAAAAATATATGTAAAACAAAGGATATTGCAGTTGAATAAAGAGAAGCCTGCAAAATGAGGAAAGATTTAAAACCAACAAAGGATTAATATCAAAAATACACAAAGAACTAAAAAAAGAAAGAAAAAATAAAACAAACATCAATAAACAAAATAATCAATTAAAAATAAGGTACAGGTCTCAAGAGAGAATTCTCAATAGAGAAATAATAAAAAGGGTGAGCAACACGTAGAGAAATATTGAACATCCTTACCCATTAAATCAAAACTAATTTAAGCATTCCTTCTAATGGGACAGTGGTGGTGCATGCCTTTAATTCCAGAGCGGAGGAGGCAAAAGTAGAGTCAGGCAGATCTCTTGAATTAAAGACCAGCCAGGTCTGTAGCGTGAGTTCTAGGACAGCCAGGGATATACTGATAAATCATCTAAAAATAAAAATAAAATACAAAATAGAAAGAAAAAAAGAGAGAGAGAGCAGGAGAGAGAGAGAGAGAGAGAGAGAGAGAGAGAGAGAGAGAGAGAGAGAGAGAGAGAGAGAGAGAGAGAGAGAGAGAGAGAGAGAAAGAAAGAAAGAAAGAAAGAAAGAAAGAAAGAAAGAAAGAAAGAAAGAAAGAAAGAAAGAAGGAAGAAAATTAGCTAAGATCAATAACATGAATGATAGTTCATGTCAAGAATGTGGAGCAAGAAGAGCACTCCTCCATTGCTCCCAGGTGTATAATCTTCCACAGGCACTGTAGAAATCAATATGGTGGTTCCTTAGAAAATTGGGAGTCAACCTACCTCAACAACTACCTATACCACTCTTAGACATATACCCAAAGGATATTCCATCCTACCACAAAGATACTTTCTTAATTATGTTAGTGGCAGCTTTATTCATAAAACAGAGAAACTAGAAATGCTTAGAAGTCCCCTTAACCAAAGAATGGATAAAGAGGTTATGGTATGTTCCACAGTATAATATGGAGTGTTTCTCAGTTGCAAAAACAAAACAAAACAAAATGACATCATAAAAATAACAGGCAAATTAATGAAACTAGAAAGAAAATTTCTCATGAGTAAGAAAATTTGTAGTAAGACAAATATGGTATGTATTTACCATATTAGCTGCTAAGTAAATAGTAATCAAGCTCTAGTCCACAGCAGGGTAGGGAAGGGGACAGCTGTAGAGGAGATGCACAGATCTCCGTAGGAAGTGGAAATAGAATAGTTTCTGTGGGTGGTCTGTGAGCAGGTAGAGCCAGGAGCAAGAAGAATGTGGTAGGGAAGAATAGAAGGAAAGGGTAAAAAGAGAAACAGTGGAAATGAGGGACATTTGGGAGGTGGTATGGAAACTTAATGCAGTAGAAATATCCTGGAGTCTATTGACCCTAGTGAAGACTCAGCATTGGAGGATATGGAATCTGAACTATCTTCTGTACCCTGGCGGACCTCCCCAGTGGTTTGAATGGATTTCATGAGGTTGAGATTTTGGCCAAAAATTTACAAGGCAGGCTAGTGCTAAGACAGGTCTCACTCTGAAGACTAACAGAGCCCAGTGCCGAAGACAAGTTCTATTCAGCTCATTGAACAGAGAGAAGCTGAGCTAGTGTGGGCTTTGAGCCTTCCTTCACCCATATATTCCAGTCTCTTTAGTGTGAGAAGGTACCTGCAGGCTTAGGAAAGAGAAACCTGGACAGGAGCCCAGCCAAAAATATCCTCGACTTCCATTTTGTCTTGCCTGCAAGATATGCTGAGGCAATGGTGTATGTAGGTCTGTGTATAGCCTCTCAGGTGGTCTGTGTGAACACTGCTTCTGCAGAGGAAACACAGAGGCTCTAGGCTACATTCCATTCTTCCCTTCACCAGGGAGCCCTGCAGAAGGCATGCTGACAAACCCCTCAGGGAAGGTGGAATGAAGCCAAAGATGGATCGGTCCCCCCTCCCCACCCTGCACTCCTCCCCCACCCCACCCCACCCCCATAAGGTGAGAAATGGCACAGGCTGAGGCCTAGACTGTAGTTTCCAAACTCCCTGACACACAGACATTACTGAAAGCCTTGTGAGTTGGGATCACCTCACTGGCCAGATGGCAGGGGGAGGGGGAATTCAGCTTAGCATAGGGGACAAGGTCAAGAAATCAGAGTGGCTTTATACAGGAAATTTAGGCGATGGGGCTCTGTAGCAAATGCTTCCCCAGATGTCAGGTTTCCCTCTCCCAGGAAGTAAAACTTATTGGAAGCTTATTAACCACCACCACCACCACCACCACCACCACCCCCCGCCTCCAATCTAGTTACCTCATTGGCATGGAGAACTTTGGGCTCTATAGTTTTTATGCGACCAGTTGCCATGTCCACTTAGTTGGGTGCTGTGGTCACATGCCCCAGGAGAGAAATGAAGTCACATACAGATTCTCAATTATGAGAATTGCCAGGATTTCTTGATTGGCTTGATCTTACTAGGTTTTCTGTCTGGTGACAAGGTTCCACTTGCTCCACAATGGACAGAATATGTGGGAGTGTGGTCAACTAATTTTTGGTTTAAATTATATCTCACCCCAGGAGAGGAATTTCATGCCTTTACACTTCTGGTTAAAAAGCAGAGCTCAGACTAGCTCAGAATCCTAAGGTAGAACTAAATAAGACTGGCAAAACAACAAACAAATAAAATAAAACAAAACAAAACAAAAAGCAATGACAGTATTCCTAGTGTTATTCTGCTACACTCATAAATCATTGCCTTGTCCAGTCATCATCAGACAACCTTCCTCTGTCAGTAAATGGGAGTTGGTACAAAGACTCAGAGTCCAACATTTTGCAGAGAGAGAAAACCTAAATTGAATTTCTGTATCAGATTCCTTCCCACAGAAATCAGGAGCCCTTCGAAAGAGGTGAAAGAAAGACTATAGGAGTCAGAGAGGATGGCCCACTGAATTAGGTAAGCAGGGCCCACATGAGTTCACAGAGTCTAAAAAGAGAAACACTGTACTACTGTACCGGGTCCTCTGGATAGATATTAATGCTGTTAGCTTGCTGCTCTTGTGAGATGTCTAGCAGTAGGATTATCATCTGACTCTTTTGCTGGCTCTTGAGGACCTTTTCCTCCTATTGTGTTGCATTGTCAACCCAGAATGATAACATTTGCCTTGTCTTATTGTATCATGTTTGGCTGTCATCTCTCGGAGACCTGCTTTTTTTTTTTTTTTTTTTTTCTGAATAGTAAATGAAGGGAAAGTGGATCTGGTATAGAGGGGAAGTAGGGGGCAGTGGATCTAGAAGGAGTGGAGGGAAAGGAATCTTTGGTTGAAGTGTCCTGTGTGAGAGATGAATCTATTTTTAGTTAAAACTAAATCACAAGGGAAGAAAACCCAAGTTGATCTTTATACATACTAAAAAAACTAACACTAGAAGTAATTATTTAGAAAATTGTATTAATTCATGAGAATATTGTCACATCATTATTCAAATTGTCTTCCTTTAATTGTTGATTTTTGACCAAATTTATATCCCAATTTCCTCAGAAAGGAAATAAAAGCAAGAGTCATCCATCCTGTTTATTTTCCTCATGTCTTGTATTGTCTTGTTCTTATTAAACATCCTAGCTCTTGCTCTATTATGTTGCATTATTTAAAGACTGTTTGACATATTTACTACTTGTGGAGAACTAACTTAAGAGCAAAGTTGTTTTTAACATTCTGTGATAGATTTTCAAAAAAATTCAAGTTCAATTATTTATAGACTAATTTTCTGTTTGCTGTCTACAGCATGGCAAAGTGAAAAGTTCACAAATCCAGTCTGATGACACTTGCCTCCTCCTATTCTAGGGCACTGACATTTCTTAGTGGGCTGACAGGAAATCCTAAGTCCCCAGGCTGCTCGTTAACTTTTAGAAGTTGATATAGTAACTTATAAGTTTGGTCTCCCTTGGATGAACATGAATTCTGCTTATGGATACTATTTATAAAAAATACTTATGATGGTAATAAATGTGCCTCAAAGACTTGCTTTAACTCTCTTGAACTTGAACCTAGAAAACTACTGATATTTCCTACTAAACTCCATAGTGATGCTGGGAATGGTCTGGAAATAGCAATATTTTTCACTTAGGACAAATTGAATTTTCATTGAATATTATGGCATTCTCAGACCTCTGGGCATCCATCAATCACCTGTGATCACCGAGTCATTTATCATAGTTACCAGGGTTTGCTCAGATTTGCTCAAAGTAAAAGTCCAAACAGTAAAAACTGAGGGCATTTTGCTCAGATAATAACACTGTAACTATTCAATGATTATCCAAAACCAGGCAATAAGTAATACAGAGATTTTTTAAAACAAAGTGTGAATTTATCAAATACATTTTAAAAACCTATACTAACATAAAATGGATTTTATATCTAAACACGTTTCCTTATGACAATATATATTTTTAGTATATAAAAATTGTATAGCTTTTTTAAAATTATAATTAAATACTATTTCTATAAAGTCTTAGTCAAGAAAATATAGTAAAATATAGAGTAAAATTGCAGGGAAATTTTTTAGAATTTTTCAGTGCCTAATATATTAGTTTTGTTTCTCTGTTTAACTATTTGGTGAATATATTTTTAATGTAAATTTTGTTTCTCTGTTTTAGTACTTTGTGGTTATTCATGCAGATATAAACAATTAATCATGATCATAGTTTAGTTGATTAATAGCTACTAGCAAAAATAATTTAGCTCATGAACTGAAACTCAACAAAATTTCTTATTGAAAAGTTAGGAAAATATATAATTACCTCTCACATTTAGAAAATAAATATTTTCTGAGGTTCTTAAATACCTGTCTTTAGATTCATTAATATAAATGTAGTCACAATTGATCCTAGGTTTACTCCAAAACCGAATCATTTTTATTTTTAAAAGACCTAACTTGGAATGTGGTCCCATATTTCTCACAAATTTATTGTTTTTTCAAAATTTACTACTTTGCTTTCTACTCAGAGATTTAATTTTTTTAATTTATTTTATATTTCTTTCTTTTGATCCACTCTTGGTCATTCTTTAAATCTTTAATTTGAATACATCTTTAGTAAAATTTCTTCATAGTTGAAATCATTTCCTCAATCTTTACACAAATATTGATTAGTTTGGAGTTTGGGGTACTTGATGTTGCTAATCTATCACAAATTAAATGTATTTAAGATATTTACTTTTCATCATTACCATATTTATCATAATCACTTTTGTAATATAGTTTGTCTTGATATATGTAAAGCATTATACAGAGTCGAGCGAAATATAAAAATAAAATTTAATCTTTACATAAAGTAGTATATTATAGCCTTCTCTAAACCTTCTCCTTAATTCTTAAGTAGTATATTTTTAAGACAGTTTTACTCTTAGTAGAAATTATTTAGAAAGTAGAGACTTCTTACATGTTCTTTCTTAACTCACTTTTTATCCTGTTGGACATTAATGTCATATGCATGCCACAGCTGATCAAAGTGTACTGCAACACTGTCATTAATAAAACTTCATAATTATTATTTGATTTTACTGTATTTTGCTTTTCTAAAATATATAATGCTGTAATAATTGCAAATGTGCCTATGGCTCAGATTCACATACAGACAAATACCATTCACTTCAATATTTATCTCCATTGTTCCCCACTCTGCCAATTGCTGATTTTTGTCTTCAGCATTTTATCTTTTTTTTTCAGAGTATCTGGCCATTGAATTATGTTTGTTTTTTTTCTTCATGTCTTGAAAAGATCTTGATCATTTACAAGTTTGAAGGGTTATGAGTAAAGACATTATGTTAGTAGCACTTCATGTTTAAATACCAGGGTTGCACTTCCTTCGGGCAAATATCATGTACACATTTTCTAGATGGTGTGCTGAGATTATATATCTTAAAGTAAAAAAAATTGCTTAACTGTCCTCCAAAATAGTAATGCTACATCCGCTTACTGCCAGCATTCCAGATATTCCTGTTTTTACACATTCCAATAATACTTTGTGTTTTCAACATTCTGTATATTGAACATTTTTTCAGAAATTTATTGATATCTTATTGTCTGGATTAAAAATTATTCAACATAATGTGTCGTTGATCTTTTTACATATGCACATTTGTCTCTAGTCTCTGCGATGCCTTGTCTTTTCAAACTTATTACTCATTTTAAGATGGTTCTGAGTTTTAGCTTCATAAGTATTTGAAAAATAATCTGGTATCACATATGTATTCTACGAAAATTTCCTTTCAGGCAGTGGATTCTTTGAGTAGTACCACTTCCCCATTGGTATTTTACTTTCAATTTAAAACATGGTCAAAGCTGGTCACTAAGATTTTTACTTATATTATCAGTAAAATACATACATATATATATATATATATATATATATATATATATATATATATATATATTCACATTGAAATTTTTGTGAAACATAAACTTTGTGTCTATTTTTTTCTGTGAAGTTATATATTTACATATAACTTCTCAACTGAGGAATCTCAAATAGCCAAGAGTGCCTAAAGAAAGGTTCGACATCCTTAGTCATCAGGTAAATGCAAATTA
Organism: Mus pahari; assembly: GCF_900095145.1. Lineage (NCBI taxonomy): Eukaryota > Metazoa > Chordata > Mammalia > Rodentia > Muridae > Mus > Mus pahari. The sequence goes on along the minus strand of NC_034597.1, from coordinate 80,449,832 downwards.
AAACAACACTGACATTCTACTTCACACCAGTCGGAATGGCTAACATCAAAAACTCAGGCAACAGCAGATTCTAAGAAGCATGCGGAGTAAGAGGAACACTCCTCTATTGCTGGTAGGATTGCAAGCCCATAAAACCACTTTGGAAAACCATCTGGTGGTTCCTCAGAAAAATGGAAATAGTTCTAACTGAAGACAGAGCTATACTACTATTGTTCATGTACCCAAAAGATGCTCCAACATATAATAAGGATGTATTCTCCACTATGTTCATAGCAGCCTTATTTCTAATAGGTAAAAGCTGAAATCAACCCAAATGTCCTTCAATGGAAGAATGGATACATAAAATATACTATATTTACACAATGGAGTACAACTCTGCTATTAGAAACAATGAATTCATGAAATTTGCAGCCAAATGGATGGAACTAGAAAATATTCTGAGTGAGACACAAAAGGACACATGTTATATGAACTCATTGATAAGTGGATATTAGCACAAAATCTCAGAATATCCATAGCACAACTCACAGACCATATTAAGCTTAACAGGAAAGAAGACCAAAAGTGTGGATGCTTCAAATATATTTAGAAGGGGCAACAAGATAGTCATTGGAGGTAGAGGAAGGGAGGGAATTGGAATGGAGAGAGAAAGGAGAGGAAAAAGGGGGCGGGGTCATAGATAGAAGTTCAGAGGGTCAGGAAAGTAATTAGAAATATGTAGCAGTAGGGAACTGGGAGTAATCACTAGAAAGTCCTAGATTCCAGGAAAATCAGTGGTTCCCAACACCCAATAGAGATGACTTTAGCTGAAATACTGAATAAAGTGGAAGTAGAACCTGCAGAGACCACCTCTGGTGGATTGGCATGGCCTGCAATTGAGGGATGGGGTCACCCACCCATCTCAAAAATTTTAACCCAGAATTGTTCCGGTCTAAAGCAAACACAGGGGAAAAAGTAGAGCAGAGAGTGAAGAAAGGGCCAATCAGAGACTATCCTATCTAGGGTTACATTCCATCTGCAAACACCAAACCCTAGACACGATTGCTGATGCCAAGGAGTGCTTGCTCACAAGAGCCTATGTAGATCTCCCCTTAAAGGCTCTGCCAACACTTGATTAATACAGATGCAGACATTCTCAGCCAACCATTGGACTGAGCTTGGGAACCCCAATGGAAGAGTGAGAGAAGGACTGAAGGGACTGAAGGCAATTGCATGCCCAACCACCAACCAAAGTGTACATATGGAGGGACCCATGGCTCCAGCTGCATATTTAGCAAAGGATAGCCTTATCTGACATCAATGGGTAGAATGCTAGGGCACTGGGGCAGGAGGGGTTGGGTGGGCGGGGGAGCACCCCTCTAGAAGCAGGGTGGAGGTGATATGTGATAGTGTGTTTGCAGAGGAGAAACTTGAAAGGGGGATAACATAAAATGTAAATAATTAAAATAGTCAATACAAAGAGCAATTATTGTTTTAAGTATTATTCACCACCACAATGTAGGAAGACTTGTGCTCAGTTATGTTTTTAGAACTAGTGATTTATACTTCTGTGGTTTTTGTACTTGCTTCAAGTTCCAACAATGTTTACTTTCAGCAAAGTGAACAGATACAAAGTCAATTTACAAAAGTCAATAGCCTTTGTATATGTCTATAACAATTATAGTGAGAAGAAGATTGTAGTTACACTACATTCCTAAGTCTCATCTAAGTCTCATAAACAATAAAATATCTAGGAATAAACTTAATAAATGAGACAAAACAGCTCTACCATGAAAACTTCAAATCTCTGAAGAAAGATTGAGGAAGAAATTAGAAAATGAAACACTTCTCATGATCATGGATTGGTAAAATTAATATAGTGAAAATCATATTCTATGAAAATAATTTACAGATTCAATGCAATCTTAATAGAAATCCCTATAACATTCTTAACAAAAATAGAAAAAAATCCTAAAATCCATGCATATCCGCCAAAGATTCCAGGTAGACAGAGCAAGTCCAAGTAAAACAAACAATTTCTCAAGGGATTACCATACCGTATCTCAGTACATATTTAAAACAAAATGATCTCCTTGTTTTAGAAACACTGTTTTTAACCAGATTGGGCCTACTAATACTTAGTTAAAGCAGGAGGATGAAAAGACGGGAAGCTATCCTTTAAAACTGAACTATTGGCTAATTTTTGAAGAAATTAAATCTTATTCTTCAGTTATATACCTACTGCATAACTCAGAATGGGCTAAAGGGCAGCTCCAGTCTCAGTGTCAGACAGGAAGCTAGAGTTAAACTTAGACTGTCACAAAAGAAATGAGTAGATATGAATGTGACAAAGGAAGAAAGACTGAAGAATACATTGTGGTGAGAACAACCAGCATGTATTATGTGTATGCATACATTTGCTAAAGGACCAAATTAAGTAGAAGAAAAAAAAAACTAGAAGAATTAGTTCATTGATTTAGAGTTGATATAATCAATTGCCAAATAATCAAAAATCTGATATGTATTATAGGAATATTCATTAGGTAAAATTGAAATAAACTTTTTGTAAATAAATTCAAAACAATTACATGCATATATACTTATAAGTGGTATAGGTGACTGCTTGATAGACTATGGGAGGTGAGAGGTAAACAGGCATTTTAAATTTTATGCAAAATATTTTATGCATCATCTCAGTAAATATCAAAAGTGGGAGCCTAGTGCTGACATTTAGAAAGACAGAGCTTTTAAAAAGTCTCCTAATTACATGTTAATTTTTAGTGAAATAAATTCTGAATAAAAGAAAACACACAGCCAACTCTATAGGCTCAAATCCTGTTCTCGAAATGATGTTTTATTTAAGCAAAATCAATTACACTTTCATGTGGCTTAGAGAGGCTTTGTTCACTCTCTTTGAGATTTAACCTCATGGAGACAGGGGTTAGGGGAGGAGGTATGGGATGTGGAACAGTTGCAGGGTAGACTGGGAGGGGAATAAAATCTGGAGAGTTAATAAAAAGAAAATTAATCTGTTAATTAATAAAAAAAATCTATGAAATTACTAGCAGCTATATGAGAGTTTTCAGCACAAAATCAAATGCAAACTTTCCACAGGAAGTTACTGAGATAGGTGTAGATATTCTCCCCAGCTAATTAACTTCTCGATGCTACATCATCATTTATCATCTGACAGTCTCACAATAAGAATACATGCTCTTGTGATCACGAGATTCGGGTTATATCTTTAAAAAATGCCTTTTCATAGAAAATTTTCAGGCTTTGTTAATTTGTGCTGTTATACAGCCTGTTTATGGGGTGGAAAAAAAACATTTGAGTTTTTCAAACTTTAAGATATGCACATTCTACTTACAGACTTATGCCACCTTATGCCTATTACCAGTGTCTGTATACTCGCACAGATCCATGGAAAAACAGCAAAACTAGGTTCTCTCATACTCTATTTACCCACAGTACAATAGGAATTATTTTAATCATGTATTACAGGAAAAGGACCTCTTTATATTAACTATATGGAACTTTCCATTATTCCTAATAATCATGATTTTCCTTTGCTTTGCTCATGTCATCCTCGGGAGTAACCCAAGGCATTCTGTATGCTAGGCAACTCCATCTCATCACTCCTATAGGCATGGTTAATTTCAAACTGAAGTGATGTCTCTGATTCTAATGAAGGTATATCACATGATCTTAAAATTATGTGCCCCAAGATGGATTCTATGGTATTTATAGTTTTCAAAATTATTGTTGGATTCCCTTTAAACCCTTTTGTACATTTCAATTTTCTTTAGAATTTATGTCCCCAGATTTGCAAATCATTATATGAAATGAGAGAAAATATTTGCTTTTACTTCTTTAAGAAATATTTACACTGTATATTTCCTGGAACAAACACGTACTTCCTTAATGACTAAGCCATAAAAAGTTTTTTACATCATGTCTGTACACTTAAGTTCAGTGAGAGAACTCTATAGTAATGGAAGGAGTGTCAGAAAAGCAAGGAATATTGTCGTGGTTTGAATGAGAATTTCTCCCATAAGCTCATATATTTGAATGCTTAGTTTCCAGAACTGTTTGAGAAAGTTGGAATATGTGTGTTCTTGTTGGATGAAATGTGTCACTGGGAATTGGCTTTGATGTTTAAAAAACACATACCAGGGCCAGTGTCTCTATCTCTCCCTAATGTCTTAAGGTCAGGAAAAAAAAGCTATCATTTATTCCTCCAGCTCCAGGCCTGAATGCTGCTATGCTTTCCATCCTACGAATCATGGACTAACCTTCTTAAACCATAAGCTAGGCCCCAATTAAGTGATTTCTTTATAAGAGTTGCCTTGGTCATTGTTTCTCTTCTGATCAATAGAACAGCAATTAGGACAAATACCTGATGGGACCTAATATTAATGTTCTCTTATGATTCACATATACTAAAATGAGTAAATACTAGGTTTGACATTTGAAAACCCTTTATATTTTTCTCTAAGACGTTTTTATATTCCAAATGATAGCTCATTACCTTTCTCGCTTTTCTTTTTACTGAGATTTCCCTAACTCCTAGGAGAGCAGATAAAGAACAATGCTCTTAGTCCATATGACTTAGCATTCATATTTAAGAAGCTCCTTGCTACCTTTGACATCTTTAGATTTCTTTAACAACCACTTTTGGTAATGTACTTAATAAGAGAAAGAGCACACATTGCCTCCCAGTTTTACAGTCTTTAGGCCATAACAATTACCTCATTGTTTGTGAACATGCAGAGAAGCAGCACATATTAGGACCAAATCTATGATGGAGCATTTTCTTAAAGTTGGTTTTAAGGTCCCTTTCTTGTGCTACAGCTGTGTTAGGATAATCAGGGCTTGATGTCATAGGATTCTGGACTCTGTGGTGCTGACATATTGCCTTGGCTATTGTTGATTATGTTCTTACACTGGTGGCTAGGCATCTGAGTTTGGGTTGATTACAGGACTAGGTCCCAATTTCTGAGATTCAATTTGTTGGGTAAGTCTTTTGTTCCTTGTTTTCTCTTTGGTCTTCTGACAGGAGTGGATGTAGATGAGCAGAGGGACTCCACTCAAGGCTAGACTCCTGATAGCTCTCATGGCCTTTAAACAAATAGGCAGTCTTCACTGGAACTGGAGGTTGGGGCATGGTGATGAGGATGGGGAGGGGGAATGTGAACAGGATGTACCAGAACTAAAAGAGTGAGGGGACATGTGTCCTACCTGGGGATTTGGTGACCAGCTGTCATTCCCCACTGCTCCAATTTCTTCAGCCTGCTCTCCAGCCAAACATGCTTTAGCTTCTTGTATGTGTTGATTAGGTTGACCTCCAGTAGAGCCAGATCTTCACCCAAGTTGGGGACGAGGAAACAGTAGGGAGGAGGAGAGATGTGTGACTGCTGGTGGGCTTCTCAGGCAATGAGAGAGATGGGGTGGCCCTTAGGCAGGTATCCTTCCTAGAACTCTGGCTAACAGAGTGACTTTTGGTGTGACAGAGGTGGATGCAAATGTAGGCATAATAATTTTGTGCACCTTGTCAAGATTATTATTGTGTTATTCAAATGCTAATATCTCTGCTCCCAGAAGTAGTTTCAATACAGACACAGCATTGTAATGCTTATGTCAAAAATTTCCTGTCTCAAGTTTATAAACAATGCCTACCATTTATTCTCTGCCTTGTCAATTCAACCCTGGCTGTTGAAAAATGAGTAGCTGGGCAGAAGAGAGAATAGGGTAGGACTATCAACAGCCAGGGTAGGGGGGAGAGAGAGAAGAGTAAGGCAAAATCAAACGCAACAAGTGTAAGAGGCGAGCTTGTGGAAAAAGACAGCTGAAGCAAAGAAAGCCAAACCAACACTACAATGCAAGTATTTCAGAGATTGTGGTAGGTAATCAGATTAACTTAGAGGATTAAAATAGATCCATGACTGCCTAGGTTTTGTGAAGTAAAATTTGAGAAAATAAATCATGTCCTCTCCATGTCATTACTGGGGAAGGAGCTAGGATAAAAACAACAGACACTGTATTAATTTACTGCATACATTTATTTATTTTTAAATTACCATTACATGCAGATACTTTAAAGTAAGTAACCTACTAATGAATTATTTAGCTTTTAATTCTAAAGAAAAATCTTAAGCAATAACTCAAAATTATTTATGTTATGTAATACTCATTAAAGTTCTGCCAGATTGAAAATAAATATAACTAGGGGAAACAATGAAATGTTAGTGTAACAATGTCCCAAATATTAAATTTCTAAGCATCCTTCTATTATGATGTTATTAATTCAAAATAAACTTTATTTGATGTTTCTAAATATCTTTTTGCAAATAAATATCGTTAGTTAAATTATTACAAAGCAGTGTTTTAGTTCATATATCTTTGGGATAATCTGGATGGTTGAATGCATGCCTTATAGAATATGAAAATAAAGTATCTTAAAATATTAGCAAAAGTGTTATGTATATAGATGCATGGTCACAAAATCCATGCACAATCTAATCTAATGCTAGAAAGGGAAAATGTACTCTGGAGTTTTTGGCAGAGTGAATACAAGAGACTTTCAAAATAAGATAGGCCTTTGTCATAGGCCCTGTTAGCCTTTCAGAATCTGAGGGAAAGTTATCCTGCAGCCAGAACAGAGCATGGAAAGCACACATGAGGAATTTCCCAAGTCATTCTAATTTCTGTGTCTCAGTCTTCATTATCCTCATGATCACATACACAGAAATAGCACCTCTCATCACAGAAATTTTTTTTAGGTGACTGATCAAAGGTTTGAATGAAAACTTCTCATGCTACACTTGGAGATAACCCATACTCATTACCCAGAACTTACATGAAGACTCACAATTGACTGCAATGCCAGTTTCAGAAGCTCAAACATATTCTTTTGACCACAGTGGATGCTATGAACACACAAGATAAAAATGCAAACATGCACACAAACATCTAAAAATGTAAAACAAAATATAAATAAATAAGCAGTAAATAAATGGATCAATTTCTTTTAAAAATAGATTGAAACTATTACCAAGAAGCATAGCAGTTTAATATTCACAAATTATCTTCAAAATAATCACTACACATAAGGCTGTGGGGAAAATCATAAAGGAGGGGTGGCCACATGTAAGATCTGGTAGACTATGAGATCTAGAGTTAAATAGAGTCATTTAGGTACCATAGGTTAACAATAACTATGATATCTTAGAAATCTCACCAGTACATTTTGACTAGGATCTGAATGACACTGTCTTAGTTAGGGTTTTACTGCTGTGAACAGACACCATGATCAAGGCAAGTCTTATAAAAACAACATTTAATTGGGGCTGGCTTCCAGGTTCAGGGGTTCAGTCCACTATCATCAAGGTTGGAGCATGGCAGCATCCAGGCATGGCGCAGGTAGAACTGAGAGTTCTACATCTTCATCCAAAGGCTGCTAGTGGAAGAATGACTTCTAGGCAACTAGGGTGAAGATATTATGCCTACACCCACAGTGACACACCTACTCCAACCAGGTCACACCTATTCCAGCAAGGCAACTCCTTGGTCCAAGAATATACAAACCATCACAGACACCATCAATGGGTAGGGCACTGTGAATGAGGGCAGCTCATTAAAGCTCTCCTCTTGATAAAGAGCCACAGGTCATCAATGACTGTGAGGATAAAAAAATCAGATTCCTCCAAAGATAAACTCTATCACTTAAACCTAAATGGTCATTCCTGGACAGACATAAAAAAATGCATAGACACATAGACACATAGAAACACACACACACACACACACACATACACACACACATACACACACACACACACACACACACACACACACACACAAAATTGTATTAATACAAAAGAACAAAAGAGCTGCAAGTAGCACAAGCTCCTGTGGCACCCTCAGGCACATTCATTTATATTGATCCTCCACTATATCTTTATGATTTGAAATATAAAAATAAATTTTTAACAAAAAGAAATAAAAGTGTATATATATTCAGTGTATTGAGTAATAAAGATTAGGTAAAATAAGCCCCACTTGAGATACTACCACAAATATGACTATAAAATGAAGAATCAAGAAATATGTAGAGCTTCATTTCCAGGTAAGAAAGCAGGGAGGCAGCAGAGAAGAAAGCTTGAGAGAATTCTTCCCTTCTGAGTCAGAAGAACTGGTCCCTCCTGAATATTATCTTGTGAGATAACAGACTACATAAATTTACTCTTGCTTACTTTGGAGGCCTCAGCATTTTGAGGTGAAAGTAACATTTTTCTGGATTCACTAGATTGATTTCCCATTGCAAGAAAATAAGTAGTATCGTTAAAAAGGTGAAAAAGGAAACAATAGTGAGTTTAAATTGTATAGCTTGAGCCAGACAGTGGTGATGCATGCCTTTAATTCCAATAGAGGTAGAAGCAGGCAAATTTCTGAGTTCGAAGCCAGCCTGGACTACAGAGTGAGTTCCAGGACAGCCAGGGCTACACAGAAAAACCCTGTCTCAAAAAACAAAAACAAAACAAAACAAAAAAACTTTCAAAATATAATTTCTGTATATTTTAATAATTTGTTTAGATTATATTACAAAATAATAGGTTTCTTTGTGACCTCACATATTTTAGTTTGTTGCTATTCATCCCTTATTTGATTCCTTTAGTGGGGCATCTATCTGCCCACTTGACCTTTCCTCATCATGCACAGAAAAATGTTGCTTTGGAGTTTGGATGTCTGATAGAAAGACAAACAGACAAATGATAGCAATACAGTATACATTTCTGCTTATTCTAGTTTCAGAATCTTATAATCAATTAAATACATAGCTGACAACAAAGCACGAAACTGATTTCCTTGTAATACATATTTTGCCAATAATTAATTTTGAATGCTTTATATTTAAATTAAATCTAATTACATTTTAAGTGACTTTTTTTTCACTTTTCACTCTATCTCAAAGCATTATTTTTGGTACATGATGATCTGCCTAGTGGCTAATAAATGGTAAGAAATAAAGCAGTGCATTTGAACTATGTAATGTATCGATACGTCAAGTACAATAAAATTTTAAAAAGAATAAAAACATTTATATACGTAAAATGATAAGGGATAAATAGGATTTAAATATCAATGTATAAAATTATCAAACAATAAAGAAAACATTTCTTAAAATAGTTAAACTTTCTTTCTTCTGTCATTCTCACAGAAATTTTGCTTATCCCTTGAACACTGGGAAGAAAAATGCATTATATATTCTGAAATTTACAGAAAAAAAATGCGTTGAGATTGGGAACATAATTATGCTTGTTCTTGATAAATATATGATTGGTGACAATATTTTATAGCACAATAGGCTTCAAAGGAATATATTTTTAATTATTTGCTTATTTATTTATTTGCATCCCAAGTGCTGCCTCCTCTCCTGGCTCCCCCATGAAGAGTTCTTCCCTTAGTGTGCCCTCCTCTTTGTCCCTGAGAGGGCAACATCACCCCCAGTGTTCATCCCTCATTCTGGTGCACCAGATCTCTGCATGATTAGTCACAACTTTCTCACTGAGGACCAGCCCTTGTATGCTCTTTGATTGGTGGCTCAGTCTCTGGGCGCTCCCAGGGATTCAAGTTAGTTAACACCATTGGTCTTTCGGTGGAGTTCCCATCTCCTTGAATGCTTTCAATCCTTTCTCTAACTTTTCCATAGGGGTCCCGACTCCTGTCCAATGTTAGTCTGTGTTAACAATATCTATATAGTATATAAATAGCTTTTTTGTTCCTCTTTCCAAAGTATATTTCTGTCAAAAAAATAAAAGCATGTGTAAATGTCAAAAATAGGAGGCAATATTAAAAGACAGCAGGAAACATGAAATGAAAAGATATGGGTTGCAATTGTTGAAGGGAATAAAAACTAATTTCATAATGCTTAAGTTTGTTCTCAAAATGTGTATAACTGTAGCAGGGATGTATGTACACTTGGAACTATAGATTTAGATGTTTGCCTATGAAGCAGCCTATAGAAAAGCCCTACATCTTTTCTCAGTTGTGCACTTGCAATCAAACAGCTCTCCCATGAGGATGAAGATTGCAAGTTTCTGAATGAGATTCAATCTTCCACTTCCCCAGAATGATAAAATTAGAGTCCTTAAAAACTGACTAAAGGCAAGTTATTTTTCCAAAATCCCACTCATCAGTGTCTAGCTGACTTCCTTTACAATAGTGCACTCAAGCTGCCATTCAGAAGCTACTTAAAAATAATTTATCCAATCATCCCTCTTGCTCAATTATTTCGCTTCTGTGGAGCCCTAGGTAGAATTTACTTGATGAACCTTCTACCCTCACAGAGGAGCTTCCTGTAATTCACCTGGAAAGGCAAGGGTTTCTTATGCTTTCATTCTTTTTTCATTTTATTTTATGGTTTAAAAGGGTGACAGCCTGCTGCTATATGCAAAAGAATTCTAGATAATGTTACATGTGGCATTTCTTAAACAAAATCCATATAGATAGTTTTTTATTGACGTAAAACAATGGTTTGTCTCATAGAAATGTTTTCTAGAAATAATTCATATAGTAAAATTTCCAATCTCCTTAAAAGTCATTATTTTGTCTGAGTGAGCCAGGAGTACATGTATTTTCTTATTTTGCATCACCAAGACAGTCCAAGTGTAACAGAGAAACTGCAACAATGCATTGTCTTTCTCAGGGTGCAAGGAAGCTTCTTATTGCAAACTTCAAGATAATCTCTTATTATCCCCCAGATAAACGAGTTCCCACAATGTGTCCACTACTGAGATTTCTTTCACAAATACAGTGTTTATCATATTTCAGAAAACAGTTGGTTCTCAGTTATCAGCCTGTATTATTTTCTGATAAAAGATCTCACCTGGCTGGCATCTGACAGGTATAAAGCAATGTACATGTGCTCCACGGTGGGATGCCTGTCAAACCTCTGCAAAAATATTGGTTTCCTCTAGCCCTTTTGTTTATAATTCCTCTAACAGGAGGCTATCATGATAGCCTATATTCTCCTGCAGACAAACCCGGGATGAGATACATTGGTTCTTTTGGAGTTGTCTGAACATTTCAGTTACTGCTAAATCCACCCACAGGGCAAGCAATAGCACTTTCTCAATTTGAAATGTTTACTGTGGTTTTTCCAATAACTTTTTAACAGTGTAAGGCAAACAGAGACCTCAAGAGTTTTTATATCCCTGTGACCTTATTAAAATTCACATATGGTATCACTATCAATCACATGAAGACACAAAACTTGTTTGTTTGTTTGTTTGTTTTTTATCTATCACCAGAATTATAGGAGGAAAATATGGGAACTTGTACTTTTTAAGATATTGATAGTGATTTGCTGATGTTTGTTTCTTATATATTACTAATATCAAATATCTAAATTATTATTAGCATTCAATGTACTAAAGCTATGTCAACACATGTATCAACCTCAATGTTTCAATAGAATCAAAGATGACTGATAAAAGACTCTTTTATTCTCTTTAAAAGTTTAATTTTTAAGAAGAAAAGTAATCAATGTGATAATTTTATCATGTACAGAAAAATACAATGAATTTATCACAAATACTTGTTGCAAAAATCAATTTAATGCAACATATTTCTGAAGAAATACTGTTAAATAAAGTTATAATAAGTAAAGTAATTTCTGGTTAAACATAATTAATAAATAAAATAAAAGTGATTGGTAAATTTCACTAAGACTGAAATGGATATTAGATTTCAGACTTCTGGTGTGTACCTACTCCAATGTAACTTGCAAAGTTTTGAGGGTCAGGGGGGCCGTGTAAATCTCCGACTGAAGTACATAAAACAAATTACAACATATAGACAAAACTAAGATGTTCTTGGTGAGGATAGACTATGTCACTTTTATTTCCTTAGATGAAGAGATGTGATGAGGGCTCTTCCCGAACATTACAGATATATGGCTTGGGCAGAGCCTAGAGAATTTCTAGCTAACTATTTCTAGGCTTAGGCCTGGAAGCTTCTAGACTCTATACAGTATAATTTTCTCCTAGACCAGATCTTGAAGATTTCAGCTTCTAGCTGGTGTCTTCTAATATAGGCATAGAACGTTTAAGTCTCCAAGACTTAATATTGAATAAATTAACTCTAGCTCTTTCTGAACTCTGGAGAATGGTATAACTCAGCTGTTCTGACTCAAACTTCTCTCTCAGTTGACTGATTCCAATTGGATTCTCTCTGACTGAATTGCTATGCTAGGAAGACTGTCTCTGAACTTCAGGGACTGAACCGCTCTGAACTTAACTGGGATTAAAGGCATGCTTCACCACGCCCGGCTTGATAAACATTTTCAGTGAAGTAAGAGGATACAAGATCAATGACACAAATAGTTATGTACAAATGACAAACAAGCTGAAAAAGAAACCATGAAAAAAAAAAAAAAACACCTTTCACAATAGCTTCAAATTATATAAAATCACTTAAGAAAACTCTAACCAAACAAGTACCACAGTTTTATGACAACTTCAAGACTTTGAAAAAAAAATAAATTGAAGGAGATATCAGCCATAGAATGATCTCCTATGCTCTTTCAATGGTAGGATTTTCAAAGTGGCCATCTGTGATGGTATGTATATGCAGGAGTGGCAGGATTAGAAGGTGTGACTTATTGGAGTAGGTGTGTCACTGTGTGTGTTGGGCAGGCGGGTATAAGACCCTTAGCTGCCTGGGAGATAGTATTGTGCTAGCAGCCTTATAAAAAAGGTGTAGAGTTCCCAGCTTTCCTATACTATGACTGCCTGGATGCTGACATGGTCCTACCTTGATGACAATGGACTGAACCTTTGGACCTGTAAGCCAGCCCCAGTTAAATATTGTCCTTATAAGAGTTGCTTTGGTTATGGCGTCTGCTCACAGCAGTAAAACCATAACTAAGACAGAAGTTGGTACCAGGAACTGTACTATGATAGGCCTGACGATGGTTTTGTTTGGAAGAATGTGGATTTGGAGAGTTTGGATTTGAAAATCATTGGAATGCTTAAAGTGAGCCTTAATTGGCTATCCTAGGAGGAATATGGAAGGCTTTGTTGCTGTGAGTGATTTGAACTGTGCTGACATGGCCCAAGAGTTTTCAGTGGAGAAGGATTTCAGTATGGGGGGTTATAGATTGGTTTTGTGGTATTTTGGGGAACAATGTAGCTGATTTTTGCCACTGTCTAAAGAATCTACCTAAGTCTAAGATAAAGATATTTATATTAATTGCATTGAAAAAAGAAGTCGCAAAATAAAAAAAATAATCCCAGCAGAGACTTTGTTCTCTGTTTAGGTCTCAGGAAGAACATTTTTAACAGTGTAGCAAGCTTAGAAAGGAAACATATAAAAAATATGGCTCAAGTATTACAGCGGCACCAGGAAGTGAAATGTAACTGAATCTTCTTTACTAGGAAATAAAAGATTAAGGGATTTTGGGGCAAGATCCTACCCAGATAACTTTCGATCCAGGCATGGTTGTACATACCTTTAATCCCAAGAGACACAGTCAAACAGATCTCTAAGTTCAAGGCTAGTCTGGAACAAAGAAGGTTCTAGACGAAGAAAAGCTTAAATTCAGGCATGGTGGTATATGCCTTTAACCACAGCATTACAGCAGACAGAGCCATGCAGATCTCTGAGTTCAAAATCAGTCTAAGTACCAAGTTCCAGGACAGCCAAGCTTAGGCAGAGAAGGAATTGGAAAACAGAAAGCTGGTGATAATTTAATAGAACAAGGGGCCCATGATGCAGTCCCAGCAAGCAGCAGACCTTAGCAGCTTTAGCCACATGTCTCTGGCTTTAGAGTCCAGAATAGAAGGGACTACTGGGACAACTGATGCTGGTTAGCTAGAGCTAACAATTTAGTGATGATGAAGAAGAAACCAGCATCAATGAGGTGAAATCTTCTGGAAAGTATTTTCTGAGAGCACAAAAAGAAGCTGTGTTCCCAAGAGCCAAGGTTGTACCTTGTGCTGTAGCTGTGGTTGGTGATGTGTAAGAGTCACACAGGTGGTGCTACATTTGAAGGCATGAGGGCATCATGAGTAACAATTGAGGCTTGGCACTGTAAGAGACCATGGAAGGCCATTGGTGAAAGTGAACCCTCAGTTGCAGTTGATGGCTGAGAACTGAAAGAGTTAGGCAGAGGAATTGAGGATTGGCGCCGTGAAGAGAGCCTGTGAGAGGCTATTGGTGAAGCCTAGTTGCAGTGGAAGACTCCAGTGTATTGGAGATGCCAGTACTATGAGATGATCACCAGGAATAGCAGCAGCAGTGGAGTAGATCAACCTAACATTAGAGTGCTACAGAGAGAAGAGCTGGTCTAAAAAGACAGGTTGGTCAATGGAATTGAACTGAAGACCCAGACATAAATACACAGATCAATGAACAACTAATTTTTGATAAAGGACCCAGAAAGACATAGTGGGGAAAAAGCATATTCACTGAATGGTGCTGGTCAAACTGAATGTCTGCATGTAATATAATGTAAACATATATACATATATATATATATATATATATATATATATATATATATATATATCTTTTATCCCGCATGGAACTCAAGCCTTAATCTAAAAGGCATCACTTGGCAAAGGTCCTTAGCTAGAATTAGAGTGCCATAAATTCTTCCATCTATGGTGGAATATTGGCTCACTTGAATTTCTATAGAACTTGTGCAGACAACCACAACTCCTCTGAGTTTATGAGTGTAAAGGAATGAAATGTCCAGAGAACATGTTTTCCCTGTAACTTCCTAATGTTTTCTCCATGTGAATTCTCTTCCCTCGTGTTGCTTACGTATGTCAACAGTCAAAAATATTTGTAACAGATTTCCCAAAGAAATATCATTTTTAACAGGAGGTTCATCCACTTCTATGTTAACCATAAAGTGGAATAGTCACAAATCTGAAATACATCAGTTCATGGCAGGTCATCTGAACATATCACATTTGTTTCACTTAGCACTTTATTATGTGAAGGAATTACACCGGGTTAAGTGCATGGCTGCATCTTATACTACAGAGAAAATTGAAAACATTCACAACCAGGAGTGAAAACATTCCTTACCAGAAAAGAGGGTAGAGGTTAGATTCCTAAGACTATTGCATAGAGTATATATGTTTTCCTTTCCTCTTGATAAATGTTTCTCCAGTTGTCTCTCACCCTTTGACTCATCTTTTCCGTTTTACTGCTTGAGTAGCTCTATCGTTTTATCTACTTTTAGTTAAATTACATTTAATTGCTTTACTTACTTTTCTAAAGTCAAATTGTTAAAAATTAAAATTAAGCTGTACTTATACTTAATTTGCTTTTTAAATTGGTTTTTCTCTCATATACTACATCCTGACAACTGTTTCATCTCACAGACCCTCCCTTCCCTCCACCCTGCTCTCCCAGGTCCTCTTCTTCTTCCTCTTCCCCACTGTTCTTCAGAAAAGGGCAGGTTTCCCTGGGATAACAAACAAGCTGGGCGTAACAAATTACACTAAGTGTATCACCACCCCTCATACTATGGCTGGATGATGAAACCCAGTTAGAGGAACGTATCATTAAAGCAAGTAAAGGAGTCAGAGGCAGCCCCTGTCCTCACTGTTAAGAGACTTTTAAGAACAACAACCTATACATCCATAAAATCCAAATATGCAGACAACCTAGATCAAACCCATCCAAGCTCCCCGGTTTATCATTTCTATCGCTTGGACCTCTTATGGATGCTAGCTAGTTGATTTTACAGGACATATTTTTGTAATGTTCTTGTCCCCTTGTTTTCTACAGTCCTTCCTTACCCTGTTCCTCCAGGTTTTTCTGAGCTATATCTAATCTAATGTTTGGCATGGATATCTGCATCTGTTCCCATTATTTTGCTGGATAAAACAGCTCTGATGACAAGCATGCTATGCTTCATTCTACAACGGTACAGAATATCATTTCACAAACTTTTTTTCATGTTTTTTCCGTCCTAGGTCTCTGGGCTGTCTAGCCTGTGGCTTCTGGTCTTTCAGGCAGTATCATGAGTGGTGCCTGTCTTGTTGCATGGGTTTCACATTTGATCAGTCATTAGTTGGCCAATCTCCCAAGTTATATGATAGCTTTATTGAAGCACAGTAGCATGGTGGACAAAGCATAGTGTCTTAAATGATTATCTACTGTAACTACTGTAACCACTCAAGGCTTCCAATGGAGATACTGAAACACCAAACCAGCTACAAATTTTTCTTTCTTTCTTTTTTCTTTTTTTGGTTTTTTTTCAAGACAGGGTTTCTCTGTGTAGCCTTGGCTGTCCTGGAACTCACTCTGTAGACCAGGCTGGCCTCCAACTCAGAAATCCACCTGCCTCTGCCTCCCAAGTGCTGGGATTAAAGGTACGTGCCACCACGCCCGGCAGCTACAAAATCTTAAGCTGTACATCTATAGTCGATGTTGAATGGGACTTTTACCATACTTACAGCCAAGAAAAGATTTTATTGGGCTAATAAACTATGCCATAATTTATGTATGTAAGCCCATGTTGTAGTTTGCCTAGAGTACTATCTATTGGTAATAGATCATACATGTGCCATCGCAGGCCCTTTTCACAGGTGTCAGAAAATAAACTCAAAATATTATTTTGAGCAACAGAATCATTACCAATTGAGTCATGTACATCTCTGTTTTAATAATGTTTCTTAATATTTAACTTATATTGTAATGGTTTACATAGGAATAATAGCACCCATAAACATCCAGGTATTTGAATGCTTGACCCATAGAGAATGACACTATTAGGGAGGACTATTAGGTAGAGAAGATGTGGTCTTGGTAGAGTAGGTGTGGCTTTGATGAATAAGTTACTGTGGGGGTAGGTTTTGAAGTTTCCTATGCTTAAGCTCAGTCTGTCATGGAATCCAGTTGATCCTGAAAAATTCTAACAGATATAAACTTACCATGTACATGGTAAAAAGGGATGTTGAATATGCTTCAACTGTCATTTCACATTAACATAATTGCCTTCATACAGTTCAATGTTTTTAAATATTAGTGGTGGAGCATTCTGTACATTCCCTGATATGTAAGTATTTAAAAACAATTAAATTTAAATTTAAATTAAATTAATTAAATTTAAATTTCATTTTAAATTGAAAATTAATTGTTTATGTAATGGTTCCTGTATACAGAATTGAATGTGACTACAATATCAGTAATAATGTGCATTCAAGATGAAAAATATTCTTTTCAAATATAAGAAAAACCTGTATTCAGTAATTTCACAAGTTAAAGATCATTTAGTCATTTTAAACGTAGACAAACAACAAAGAAGCAGACATAGAAGCAGATTAATGTATTGTCGTTGAATCTGTTGTTCTTTAACGTCAAAACAGTGTTCAGAATCTTCAACTAACGTCCCTGATGCATAGATTATAGGCATGAAATAAGGCATGGAATTATTCAACATGGGTTTGCTTGTTGAATCTTACTCTATTAAATCTTCTATGAATATTCCTTTGCAAATTAAAGTTGTTCTAAAGACAAATTTCAAACTTGTTTTCATGGTAAAATCATGCACATACAATGTTAATAGCAATCAATGAAATATTTACAAAGCCTTGTGTTCGATTCAAAGCGTGTTGTGGAACAAAACAAATTATCTGTATTGCTTATTATTTACATGTCTAGGTTAAAGTAGAGCATTAAATGATATATTATGAGAAAATCTTAGGAACATTTTATATTTCATAATATTTATACTTCACAAAACACTCAGTATTTCCAAAATAAGAGAAAAAGTATATTTGCTGTAATTACTCTTATAGTTTATTATTGCAAATAATTGTCACTGCTTGTTTTGATTCAGTTTTTCTGTATTTGCAGAGTTGCCTTGATCTTTCAAATCATCCCACCTTAGTGGGA
Organism: Mus pahari; assembly: GCF_900095145.1. NCBI lineage: Eukaryota > Metazoa > Chordata > Mammalia > Rodentia > Muridae > Mus > Mus pahari. The sequence goes on along the minus strand of NC_034597.1, from coordinate 80,431,934 downwards.
TTTATTTTTAATTAATTAATTTATTTATTTATTTATTTATTTTTGGTTTTCTGAGACAGGGTTTCTCTGTATAGCCCTGACTGTCCTGGAACTCTTTCTGTAGAGCAGGCTGGACTCAAAGTCAGAAATCTGCCTGCCTCTGCCTCCCAATTGCTGGGATTAAAGGAATGTGTCACCACTGCTCAGCTTAGTGGGATTTGTTATTTTTAACATAATAAGTGTTTAATTTTGGATAAAAGCTTTTGTTTAAAATATGTGGGCTGGCTAAGTCAATGAAAGATCATTGTAACTCAAGTGGTAACATTGAGTTTGAAGATAGTTTCAGTTTTCTTTACATTAAATTACAAATTTTATGTGTCAAATGAAAGCACTCTATTTTTGTTTGTTCACATCACTGTCAATATTTTCCATATCACTTTCTATTTTCCTTGCATACTTCTTACAGTGGAATATAAAGATGAAATACAAAGTCAAATTATCCTGGGACAAATAACTATTGGATGGAACACAGGGCCCCCAATGGAGGAGCTAGAGAAAGTACCCAAGGAGCTGAAGGGGGATGCAACCCTGTAGGTGGAACAACAATATGAACTAAGTAGTACCCCCTGAGCTCGAGTCTCTAGCTGCATATGTAGCAGAAGATGGCCTAGTCGGCCATCATTGGGAAAAGAGACCCCTTGGTCTTACAAACTTTATATGCCCCAGTATAGGCGAATTCCAGGGCTAAGAAGTGGAAGTGGGTAGATAGGGGAGCAGGGCGGGGGAAGGGTGTAAGGGACTTTCGGGATAGCATTTGAAATGTAAATGAAGAAAATATCTAATAAAAAATTGTAAAAAAAGGAAAAGAAAATGGTTTAAGCAGTTTGAAATATTCTTGTCTTCATTTCTGTGATAGTTGATATCTGACTGTCCTTTTTATAATGCAAAGTAAGAACTTTCCTCACTGTGTTTGATAAATATTGCCCATGTTCAATTGCCAAGAATGTGTTGTATAAAATGCCTGTTTAGTTTTCAAGGATGGAACTCCACCCTTTAATTGGTTTTAAGTATGTATGGAATGTTAGAATAGGACATAGTCATAGTGGTAGACAGATGTGGCAATGACAGTGAGACAAAATTATACATGTGAAATAAACTCAGTCTTTTAATAAAGTAAAATAAAAGAAAAATGTTGCTTCACCAAGGGTTAACAAAACTGTTTTTAATCTCACTTAAATGCTAGATATCTTTCTGCATTTCTCTAGTGACTTCATTTTGATTCTGTATAAAGAAAAAATAGTGTACAATTTAATTTTCTATTGCTGTGGTAAACATCAGGACTGAATCAAATTATGTGAGGAAGACTTACTTGGCGCTCACAATTCTAGAGAGGTAAGCACTTAGAACCATCACTGCATGGAGACACTGCAACAGACAAACGTGTCAATTAAAATTGAAAGATGAAAGCTGAGGGCTCATATCTTGAATGGCAAACAGAAAACTGAGAAGGAGCTAAAATGGAAAGAATCATTAAACTGTCAAAGTCTACATCCAAGTACATACCTCTAAAAACTCTCAAAAGATTTCCAGTAATTGAAGGGCATATATTCAAACTCCAGAACCTATGTACAAATTTTCATTCATACCATCACATTTCCCTCCCTAGTACATGTAAGCTCCTGGCCATATCAAAAATACAAAATGCATTTAGTCCAACTTCAATATTACCCACAGTCTCAGAATCAACACTGTTTACAAGGCTGAATTTTTTTTTTCTGAGAATCAAAGTAATTTCTTAGCTGTAACTATCTGAAAAACCAAAATGTAAATTATACACTACCAGCATATAATGGCACAGAATAAGTGTTACGATTTCAAAAGAAAGGGATAGTCTACTTCCAATGAGATAGTGAGAAAACATAGTAAGAAAAAAGTAGACCACATCAAGACTGAAACCTAACAGAGAGAGCAAATGACAAATCCTCTACCTTTGTGTTTGTTATAAAAGGGGTTAGATCATTCTGTGTCCCTCCAGCTTTGATGATTAAAATCTCTCTCTCTCCTCTCTCTCTCTCTCTCTCTCTCTCTCTCTCTTTCTCTGATACTTGGCCCATTGAGGTATGGAATTGGCAATAACTTTTGTTTGTTGTTGCTCTGTGGAGTCTTTCCCCAAGATCTTCCAACTATTCTGGTATGGATCAAAGCTCTGCTTAATCTTTTTATCTCTTTCCCCACAAGCCTTGGTCAAGATAAAATAACTTGCCTCCAAGCCTACAAAATTCCTGCCTGTCCACAGCACTAAAAACTTTTGGTCCCTCTATCAATATCTGCAGACAGGTATGGTTTTCCCAGGAGTTTTGTTCACAGCCAGACAAGCCCTCTTTTCAGGAAATATACATCGCTGTGATACAGGCTCTGGCCAAGTATAACTTATCAAGAAAATGTTATATTTGTGTAATCCTGGTTTAGAATCCAAAACTGAACCCGAAGCCACAAAGCAATGCCACTCCTTTGTTTCTATTGGCTTGCTTATTGTGGTGGAATGGATATGCTTGGCTCATGGGAAGTGACACAGTTAGGAGGTGTGGCCTTGTTGGGGTAGATGTGGCCTTGTTGAAGGAAGTGAGTAATTGTGGTGGTGGGCTTTGAGGCCTATACTTAAGTTCCACCAAGTATGAAAGTCACCCTCCTCCTGACTGTCTGCAGAAGATATTCTCCTTCTCTCTGCCTTTGGATCAGGGTACAGAACTTTCATCTTCTTCTCCAGCACCATGTCTGCCTGGATGCTGCCATGCTTCCCACCATAATGATAATGGACAGAACCTCTGAAACGGTAAGCCAGCCTGAAGTAAATATTGTGCTTTCTATGAATTCCCTTGGTCTTCATAATTCTTTTTTTCTTTCTTTATTTTAGTAGACATTTTCTTTATTTACATTTCAAATTTTATCTCCTTTCCTCATTTCTCCTCCAAAAACTCCTCTATCCCATTCCCCTTCCCTCTGTTTGCTAACCTATCTACTCCCACTTTCCTGTAATGGCATTCCCCTACACTGGGGCATAGAGCCTTCACCAGTCTTGGTAACCATTTACAGCAATGGAAACCCTAACAGAGAGAATTTGTTTTTTTTGTTTGTTTGTTTTACACAACCCTGTACTATCCTTTCTGGAAGGGGTTGTGCTACCCACAGTGTGATAGGTCCACTCATATCAAACATTGACCAAGAAAACACACCACAGGTTTGCCTTCAGGCTAATCTATGGAGACATTGTCTCAGCTAAAGAGACATTTTTCTCTTTTTATATGATTCTAGTTTATGAAAATTTGACAAAACTAACCAACACTGTAAACATTAATCCTAGAGAAACAACTTTAATTCTAGTTTAAAATGTCATCAGTGTGTATCTATTAGAATATCTCTTGCAATCTATTACATAAATTAAAAGATATTTTAAGTCAAATGTTTTAAATCAAAACATAAGTCGATTTGAATCATTAATATTTTTCAAATTCAGTTCCTTTACTTCTTGAATGTTGTATGTATAACAGTACCTTTATCCACCCTTATTTTCTATATTTTTTAGTTCTTTTTAAATATTGGGTTTTTTTTTTTGTACGCTCCCACTCAGGTATAAAAATAGATACTAACTGTTTGGGAATAAGACTTCAACCCTGCTGTGAAATTCTTCATAAAGGCATCCTGCCTTCACTAGTAAATTGAATCATACTGTGGTGAATGTAAGAAGCAGCGCTCCCATCAATTAGATGAATTTAATCTTTAAAGATAAGCTCGGTTTGATAGCCATTAAGTGTACCTTAAATTAAAATGAAGAGTTCACCTTTTTGTCTCAACAAGAATTACTCCAAAATAGAGTTTTAACAAAACACATGCATCATGATTTGGTTTGGTTGACAAGTATAGATAATCTGTATAAATCCTCATAGGCAATGCATATGGGCCATTAATTATCTAGAACCCATTCTTAATTCAAACTGTGTTAAAGATTTATAAGCCTTTGTTTCAATTAAAATATTTCAAATGATTATTTACAAAAATAAACAAACTTGAAATTAATATAATATACCTTATGAAATCACTGAAAATACAGACAAAGAGAAACTACGCATGATATACATAACACTGTGTTGGTTTTATTACTCTAAAATTATATTTTTTATTGTATATTTCATAGGAGTGAACTGTTTAAAGTATATCCTAAGGGATTGGAAATATCATTTAACACATACTTTCTTTTCTACAGGTTTTTATTTGCTTGCTTGTTTCTGTCAATCTGAAGAAAATCTTTTAAGTTTTACTGAGGAAAGGAAGAAAATCACCAGGAGACTTTTTTATTCCCAACAAGATAAGGACCTAAGCTTGGTGGAACTGACAATTGACAAAGAGATATGTTCAATAAAAACTGACATAAAATGCTTGGACTTGAAATGCCTATATAACTCTGTGTGTGTGTGTGTGTGTGTGTGTGTGTGTGTGTGTGTGTGATCTTGAATTTGATAAAGTTAGATACGTATATAATAGAAATGAAATGCTAAGGGGACAGTAAAAGTGAAAGGAAGAAGAAGTATCTCCTGTGTCACCGGGCTAGTATCCACTGATGTACGGCATATAGAAAAAGACAACAGAACAGCAGAACAGCACGGATGCTAAGAGCCATGTCTTTTCTTTATACTATATCATCTCTATTAACAGAGACATGGAGTGAATTTATGCCTTGACTTTTTCTCAGAGAAATGTCAAGTTTCTGTTCTTAGAGAATATAAGATTTCTAGGTTTGTATACTTATTTTTAAATCGACATGCGATCTTTTGAGGTTGAATATCCATTAATTTACTATTAGAATAATGGGTTTAAGTTGAACATATTTTTTTTCTATTATTATGTGGGACAAAATGAATTATTCATTTTCCCTAGGAACTTTGCAGGCCACAATGATGATAAAACTTGGGCCAGTCACACTACTAGGTATTTTAAAATGAATAACCTTTTCATTATTTCTTTATATATTGCCTTCTCTTTCCTTTGCTATTCCAACAAACCACAAATTTCACGGGTTTATGTATGGGCTTACCTCAGATCTAAAGTTTACATGGTTTTAACTGCATTTTCAAAGTCAGTCTTTTCTTTCATGTTCTTAATATTTGGATTAACCAGTTTGATGAACAATTTTCCAACACAGCATTTAGTCAAAGAAATCATTTTCATGGATACAAAAAAAAGGTAAAATACAACCACACAAACACATAGACAGACAGTCTCTCTCTCTCTCTCTCTCTCTCTCTCTCTCTCTCTCTCTCTCTCTCTCTCTCTCACACACACACACACACACACACATACAGACACTCACACAGTGTGTGTGTGTCTGTACGTGTCTCAGTGTGTATGTGTCTCAGTGTGTATGTGTGTGTGTCTCTGTACGTGTGTGTGTATGTGTGTGTGTGAGAGAGAGAGAGATAGAGAGAGAGAGACAAAGAGAGAGACAGAGAGAGAGAGCAAATAAAATTTCTAAACTTCTGATGCCTCAACATATTGAGATATTTTGTACAAATGTTACAAAAAACTGTTTTGAACAGTTTTTTTAAACTGTGTTTAAATTCTTCTAATTTACTGATATTTTGTCTTAGTCATCTTTATTACTTTTCTTCCCTTTTCTCAATTATATTCATTTTCATCATAACCTCTGAAACAAACTCTTGATTATGTCATAATGATTAGAAATTTTAATTACTATCATAAACAGTTCACAGGCTGTATCTAGCAATTTTATCTCTGTCCTACTCACTATAGCTTTTTTTAAATTGAATTTTAAGTTAAAGTGGAAAATTCCAGTGAGCCTTTCTATTATCCTCTGCAGTACCATTCTTGGATATGCACATGAAAATGGAAAGGATTTGCTCTTGCTCTTAATATGAACAGCATTAGGTAATCAAGTATAGATGAAAAGAAAAAAATCAGAATTATGTAAAACAGAGTTAAATGGTTATCCGTGGCCTCGATGCTAATTATCATACCAGCATTGCTTGTTTTCAATTTTTACAATGTACAGAAAGAAATTTTCCATATTTTGACTCTCTAAACTTTTATCACACCCTTTGCTTCTTACTACCAATATTCACTGTCAGCATTATGGTGAGCCACAATTTTCCCAGAAGGGAAACATGAATAACCAAGAAAACCTTTGGCTTCCTACTAGCAACATAACCACCCATTGAATCTTCAACAATTTTATCATGTGGCAATTATGCTTACAATATGTTTACCAGTTTTTCAGAATGCTTAATTATTTTATTTCTTAAAATTGTGAAAAACTATACAAGAAATATCAGCTTTCTTAAGAAATATAATCTGAGAATTTAAACCTTTCTTCTATGCAATAATGTATTGCTAACCATTCCTGTTTATATAACTTATGCATTTCCTTTATTTTAATGTTCCTTTCTTCAAATACATACAACTCCGTGTTTACTCACATAATTTACTTTGCTATACTGTGGGGAAAATATTTAATAACTACTTCCATAGAATTACTGGTTCACTTTCTATCCCATCTGGGTTTAATTCTGAACTTTTCTATTTCTAAATTCTGTGACTCAGAACAAATCCACAGTTATTGCTTCCTTTGCTACAATTGTATTTTAGCATGATGTATTTATACCTTTTACACAGAGTATTTGAAAACTTCATTAAATATAAATTATGATTAAGATTTACAGTTATAAAATCTATAGTCATTATATTACATACTAACCATAATTTGTTAATTATTCTTACTAGTTGAATAAAACATATGAAAATATTTTTTTAAATTAAGAGAATTAGCTATTCAAGAAGGAAATTATCATCCTGTAATTTTGCAAGAGGAGATAGAACCTATAGAGACCATAACCAGTGAATAGCCACAGCCCCTAGTTGTGGTGTGGGACCACCCACACATCTCAAAAATATTAATCTAGAATTTTTCCTGTCAAATTTTTTCCTTACAGGGACAAAGAGTGGAGCAAAAACTGAAGGAAAGGCCATCCAGAAACTGCCCCACCTAGGGATCCATCCCATCTGCTGACACCAAACCCAGACACTATTGCTGATGCCAAGAACCATTTACTGACAGGAGCCTGGTATAGCTGTCCTCTGAGAGGCTCTGCAAAAGTCAGACCAATAAAGATGCTCGCAGCTACACATTGGACTGAGTGTGTGGACCTCCATGGAGAAGTTAGGGCAAGGACTGTAGAAACTGAAGGGGTTTCCAACCTCATAGGAAGAACAACAATATCAACCAACCAAATGCCCCACCCCCAAAGCTCCCAGGGACTAAACCACCAACCAAGGAGTACACAGGCAGTACCCATTGCTCCACCCAGATATGTAGCAGAGAATTGCTATAAGGAGGAAGCCCTTTGGACCTGCAGAGGCTTCATGACCCAGGATAGTGGAATGCTAGGGTACTGCAGCAGGAGTGGGTGGGTGAGCACCCTCATAGAGTCAGGGGGATGGAGGAGGTGATAGTGGCTTGTGGAGGGGAAACTGAGAAGGGGGATAACATGTGAAATGTAAATAAATAAAATAACAATAAAAAACCCCAAAACAAAAAAAAAAAAAAACAACAGCAACAACAACAGAAGTTGCTTGGGCTGTTTCTTTGTGAGTATTTGCTCACACAGATCAGTAGAAGGCATAAGACTATAAAGACTCCCTAGAACTGGAGTTACATGTGATTGTGAGCTTCCTGAACTGTAAGCCCTGAATCAAATATAGAACATATTTATCTAAAATAAGTTACAATTACAATTATATTTGAATCTAAAAAAAAAAATGTTCCCAATATAGTAAGATGGGCTTGATCTTGTTGAGAAGAGATTTCCCTAGTTAATTTTTTATTTATTTCACATAAATCAGGATCATCTTGGATGAGTGAATGCAATTAGAAAAATGCCTCCATCAGATTGACCTGTAGGCAAGTCTATGGAGTATTTCCTGGATTAATGATTTATGTGAATGATTCCAGTACATGGTGGTAAATGCCATCCTTGAAAACTGGTCATCGGTCGTACAAGAAATCAGGGTTTGGAAGCCATTCAAAACACGCTGGTAAGCAGTGTTTCTTGGTGGCTTCTGCTTCACTTCTTGCCTCAAATTCTGTCCTTGATGTCCCTTCATGCTAGGCTAAAAGCTGTAAGTTAAAATAAGTCCTTTCCTCCAAAAGTTCTTTTGATTGTGATTTTTTTCTTTATTTCTAAAAAACACTGATTTTATTTCCCCTCCTTCTACCAATGCCAGCTTGTCTCCAACTCCCCTCCTGTCTGGATCTACATACTCCTTTTCTGTCTCTCATTAAAAGAGAATAAGCTGGGACTAAACCACCAACCAAAGAAAACACATGGACTTATGGCTCTAGTTGCATATGTAGCAGGGGATGGCCTAGGCAGTCATCAATGAGAGGAGAGGCCCTTGGTCCTGTGAAGTTTCTATGGTTCTATGCCTTAGTATAGGGGAATGCCAGAGCCAGGAAGCAGGAGTGGGTGGGTTGGTGAGCAGGGGGAGGGGGGCAGGGATGGGAGCTTTCCGAGGTGAAACTAGGAAAGGGGATAACATTTGAAATGTAAATAAGGAAAATATATAGTTAAAAACAAAACAAAAAAAAAACGAGAGAGAGAGAGAGAGAGAGAGAGAGAGAGAGAGAGAGAGAGAGAGAGAGAACAAGCTTCTAAAGGATATCAACCCAGAACAAAATAAAATATAAGATAAAACAAAAACCCTAATATTGAAGTTAGACAAGGCAAGCCAACAGGTTAAAAAAGATCCCCAAGAGGAGTCAAAAGTACCAGAGACCCATTCAGTTACATATTCAGGAATTCCCTGAAACGACTACCCTCTAAGCTATAGACAGACAGGGGATCTGGTGCAGACCTGTGTAGGATCTTGCTTGAGTTCAAAAGTGCTTTGTTTAGTTGATTAAGAGGCTCTTGTTCTCCTAGTGCCCCCCATCTTCTCTGTGTCTTACACTCTTTCTACCTCCTTCCACATGGTTCCATCAGATGGGAGTGGAGGAATTTGATGGCAATATCCCATTTAGTGCTTTGTATTCCCAGGTCTCACCTTTTATATAGTGTGTAGCAGTAGCTCCCTGCATTAATTCTCCTTTGATGCAGGGGGATGCTTCTTTGATGTTGGTTGAATAAGGCACTGATCTATGAGTATCAGACCTATGATATCAGAATATCATAAGGAGTCATATTATTGTTATTTTATTAGACCAGTAGCATTTGATTTTACCCTAGGTCTCTGGGATCCAGATGTTTTATCATAGCAATAGAAAGAAAAGAAGGACTGGGTGAAAAAAAAAATTGTTAAAATGAATACATGCTATATTATGTATAATTAATTACAGAAATTATAATTTAAAATTTCAAGTATCAGACATATTTTTGAGCATACAAGTTAAAAGGAAAAACAGGTAGAATATAAAATACTTGTCAAATTTAAATAATTTAAAGTAAAAAAATATTTAAAAGCAGTTTCAAATATCTTTAAGTATAGCCCTCTGGTTTTCTACACACCTTCCTGCCTACTGGTTACATGGTAAGGGCTCCTCTCTAGTTCGCTGCCTGTGTCTAAGGACTGCCCTAAAGCATCCAGCTACCCAGACAGATCCCAGGTGTATGACTCCATAGGAACCTGCTCCCAAATCCAGATAATAGGCCACCTCCACAGCTCTTGGCTAGGTGGAAGGCTAATGTCTGTGCTACTTCCAGAACTGATCAAGACATCAATATCACCCTAGTGTTCGAACATATGGATCAGAACCTAGGGACATGCCTGGACAAAGCACCCCCACCAGGCTTGCCAGTTGAGACCATAAGGATCTGATGTGTCAGTTTCTAAGAGGCCTAGATTTTCTTCATGAAAATTGTATTGTTCACTGAGACCTGAAGCCAGGGAACATTTTAGTGACAAGTAATGGGAGAGTCAATCTGGCTGACTTTGGCCTGGCCCAAATCTATAGCTACAAGATCCCTGTGGTTGTTACACTCTGGTACTGGGCTCCTTAAGTTCTTCTGCAGTCTGCACATGATATGCCTGCAGACATGGGAAGTGTTGACAGTATCTTTGTAGAAATTTTTTTTGTCAGAAGTATCTCTTCTGTGGAAACTGAATCTGAACCACTTAGGCAAAATCTTTGATCTCCTCGGTTTACCTCCAGAAGATGACTGGCCTTGAGAAGTAGGTACCTGTACCCCGAGGAGCCTTTGCCCCAGTAGGGATCCAGTCAGTACCATCACTGGTGATGGAGATGAAGGAATCTGGACAGTTTCTGCTGCTGGAAATGCTGACCTTTAACCCACATAAGGGACTCTCTGCCTTCTGAGCCCTGCTGCCCTCTTTCCTCACATGCAGAAAAGAGTGGCTGGCTGTCTCCCCCATTCCTGGAATCTCAGTGGAGAACGTGAACCTGCAGCCTTTGCCTTTCCTTGAGGCTGTGGAGACAAATTGAGATGTTTACAGAGACTATTTTAAGCCTTAAGTGACAATTCCCTACCTTACCTTAAGAAGATTCCCCTCTCTCTCTCCTATTTCTCTACACTAAAGGGCACACACATATGTCTTCTTCCCTCCCTGATTTATGCTGGGATCTTTTTGGTATATAGGAAAACAAAACAAAACAAAGAAAAAAATCTTTAAGTATTATTATGTTTGCTAATGTAGCTCACGATAATCTGCTTAAATAATTCATATAATTGTACTGTGGTGGTTTGAACAAAAATGACCTCCATAGATTTATATTTAAATGTTTAGATAGTGGTATTAGGAAGTGTGACCTTCTTGGAGTAGGTGTGGCCTTGTTAGAGAAAGTGTGTCACTAGGCAGGAGCTTCCGGGGTTCAAATGATCAGGCCAGATCCAGTGTCTTTTGCTTCCTGCTGCCTGTGAATCAGGATGTAAAACTCTAAGCTACCTGTCCAATACCTTGTCTTCCTGCTTGCTTCTGTGTTTTCTGCCATGACAACAATGGACCAAGTCTCTGAACTGGAAACTAGCCCTAATTAAATGCTTTCTTTATAAAAGTCGCTGGGGCTGTGGTGTGGTATTGCTTCACAGCAATAGAAACTAACTAACCCATGTACTGTTTGTACTAACGTATTGTAAAGTAGACAGTTTGGAGTCAGTGTTTGCATTGAATTGAAGAGGAGTGGGTGTATGGGTGGGGGAGCACCCTCATATAGACAGGAGGAGGGGGGAGGAGATAAGGGGGTTGTGGAAGAAAAACTAGGAAACAGGATAATATTTGGAATGACAATAAATAAAATAACCATTAAAAATGGAAAAAATGCTTTAAGAAAAAAACAGAATATCACAGCTTTATCGAAACATAACTGTGTCTTTATGAACATCCCTAATAAAATGCTGGTGGAAAGGTAAATCTGAACAATCACTAAGAAAATCAAGCTAGAATTGAAATTCAAAACACCATATAATAACTATGACTTACCTGTTTAATGGGCAGTACTTCCATAAACAAACCCATCACCATATTATTTATAATAGTTATTATAAGCTATCAGCTTAAATGGCCATTGGTAGGTAAGTTAGAGGTTTTACACACACACACACACATATATATATATATATATATATATATATATATATATATATATAATATGTACATATAATAATATACTATGTATTCATTCTATATAATAGAAAGTTATTAATATATCATACTACATTCATAAACTGTATAAGAGATCTCTTATATACTCTTATATATTACTCTTAGAGTACTATATATACATCTCTATATATATGTGAGAGAGAAAGAGAGAGAGAGAGAGAGAGAGAGAGAGAGAGAGGAAGAGAGACAGAAACAGTTTTGAATTATACAAAATATTAACTGTAGCCATGAGATTTGTCATAAGAATTAGAAAATCTGAAAATGACAGAAATCCCAAATTCCCTTAGTCCAAATACATTTTAATAATTACAATTCACCAGCATTTTCAATGCCCTCAGGTTAACAAACCAAGCATGTATTTTCATGGTTTATTTTTCTTATTTTCTTCTTTACTGTTCTTGAAGTAAATGATCATAACTTGCTACTTTTTACTATCACCATCCAGTGAAGACAAAAATAGTCATTTACAAAAAATGATAATCAAAAAACTCTCTTGTATTTATGCTGTGATACTTAAAATGCCTGGTTATACATTTTGGAAAATTTCTCATTGTATTAATTATACCACAGGGGATGAATAGGAAACTCTGTCTTTCCCCATAAACTCGTACTGTTCAAATGACCATTAGAAATCCATGGATTAATGAAAAAAGATAATACAATTTTGAATTGTGGAGTTTTAGGAGGTTGTAAGAGAAAGTGTTGATCTTCACACCAGGATAATGGAACAATGACTTATGCAGATACTTATAATTTATAAATGATGACAATTCTAAAGGCTTATCCTTAACCTTCCATCCTTTGAGCACCACTTTTAGGGAGTAAAAGAAATTTCTGAAAGGACCTTGCCAGGAGTCCAGTACCTGAGGATCCAGCTATACCACTCCTGGGAATATACCCAGAAGATGCTCCAACATATAACAAGGACACATGCTCCACTATGTTTATAGCAGCCTTATTCATAATAGCCATAATAGCTGGAAAGAACCCAAATGTCCTTCAACAGAGGAATGGATACAGAAAATGTGGTACATTTACACAACTACTAAAAACAGTGACTTCATGAAATTCTTAGACAAATGGATGGAACTAGAAAATATCATCCAGAGTGAAGTAACCCAATCAAAAAAGAACACACATGGTATGCACTCACTGATAAGTTCATGTTAGCCCAAAAGCTCAGGATACCTAACATACAATTCACAGACCACATGAAGCTCAAGAAGAAGGAAGACAAAAGTATGAATGCTTCAGTCCTTCTTAGAAGGAAGAACAAAATACTCACACAAGTAAATCTGGAGACAAAGTATGAAGGAGAGACTGAAGGAAAGGCCATCCAAAGGCTGCCCTACCCCTGGGGATCCATCTTATATACAGTCACCAAACCCAGACACTATGGTGGATGCCAAGAAGTGCTTGCTGACAGGAGCCTGATATAGCAGTCTCCTGAGAGGCTCTGCCAGAACCTGACAAATACAGAGATGAATGCTCAAAGCCAACCTTTGGACTAAGCACAGGGTCCCCCAATGAAAGAGTTAGAGAAAGGACTGAATGAGCTGAAGGGGTTTTAAACCCCACAGAAAGAACAACAATATCAACTAACCAGACACCCCAGCGCTCCTAGGGACTAAACCACCAACCAAAGAATATACATGGAGTGACCCATGGCTCCAGCAGCACATGTAACAGAGGATGGCCTTGTTGGGCATCAATGGGAGGAGAGAGAGGCTATTGGTCCTGTGAAAGCTAGATTCCCCAGTGGTGGGTATGTGGGGGAGCACCCGAATAGAAGCAGAGGGAGAGGGGAAGGGGTAGGGGGTTTCTGTAGAGGAAACCAGGAAAGGGCATAACATTTGAAATGTAAATAAAGAAAATATCCAATAAAAGAGAAGAAGAAAAAAGAAAAGAAAATCAAAGCTAACAGCTTGGTTAGTGTTTTTTAAGCTAGCGAATAGCAAAATGTTTACATGATATTATTTTTAACCAGGGAAATAATAGAATACAATAATGCTTTGAAATAATTCTCTGGGGCAACTAAAAGTAAAAGCTATTATGCAAATATCTAATGAGGTATTGATACTCACTGTGAAGAGCTTCATGGTCTGATGTGACAGGATTGCAGTTTTGCTTTTTCCACTTGTAGCACAATTCTATTTTAACAGTGGATAGCTGTATAATCCTAAATAATTGACAGTGGCTATGAAAAATTATTAATCCGTGCTTCATGATATCAGAGCATCCATATGACTTTTGTTTTGTTATTTCTATCCCTTGGTCTCTTTCATTAGCTTCCTAGAGTGGAAATATTAACAGTGATATCCAACTCCGGGAGAGAAATTTTCATCTGCAGAATTTTAAATCCTACATTCTTTAATTTGAAATTTAAATAATACACATAGAAAAGAAGATATTGCATTAATAAATTTTAAATGATAATTTATCTATTGTTAAATGTACAGTGTGAATAGAAGTGCAATTATTAAGTACTTTAGAACATGAAAAATAACAATCTGTTAGTTTTAAACTCAGGAATATCCCAAACAAGAATATTTAGGGATGACTCATTTCTCTGTAATCCAGGAAAAAAAATTAAAATCCCATTCCTTAAAATATGACCTAGCAGCACAAGCTCTCTCATACTTACATTTGGGTTTTGTTTTTTGTTTTTTGTTTTTTTTTTTTTTTCAAAATTCAATATCTGTCTCAAACAATCTTTTCAGAAAAAAAGCTATATATGCAAATTCAAATGCTTCTTCAAGATCATTTTAATTTTATTATCCAACCCAAATATATTGTCACAAATGTAAAAGAAAAAAACTGACTATGACTTTCCAAATCACTGAACCACTAGTACTGAAGGAGAGAAGTACAATAAATGGTTAAGGGCGTGATTTAAAAAGGGAGTAGTATCCAGTGAGCAAGATTACTCCAGCTTCCTCAAAACCGCCACTTCAGCATACTCTGTAGAAGTAACGGTTCTTATAAGTATTTTTTTCATGTAAAAGGTACCATCATATTTTTTGTAAATTATCCTTGAATCTTCATATTGGTGATTTCAAACCTATGTAATATCTATATACTGAATTGTAAAAGAGAATAGGATATCAACATTTCCTTGGCTTTATTTCACACTGAAACCCATTCAGAAGTAACTGCATATTTCAATAGATGGGAAAATTACCTAAGGCTCTGAATTATTAACAGTTGTTACAGAAGGACCTATTGTGAAATTCTTATCTATAAGCATCTGAATAACATACAAAAGTCCAAATAAATAGGCAATAATTTTAGCAGAATTCACAATAGTAACATTCCTTGAAGAGGAAAATAAACAGATTAACAATTTTATCATTATGCTAAGTTTGTACATTTAATTATGGCATAAAATCAATTGAAAAAAAATGTCAGAATAAGTAAGAAAAAAAGAAATTTGCTGGTTAATCTTGCACTACTCAAAAAGAGTTTCATAATTCTAAATCAAGACTGTCATTAAATAGAAAAATTCCCTATTAATATTTATGCATTTTAATACGTAGTTTGGACATTAAAAACCACAACTATCACCATAAAGAAAATAAGACATTGTTTATTCTGGAGCTGTTTTGAATGCCTGGGGATATTGACTAAACTTACCACGAATTTCACGTTCCAGATTCCCAGCAATATTTGGTTTACAAAACCAAGAGAGTAATAACTCAATGAAAGTTTAAAATACAATATATTGGTGGATATACCAGAAAGGCAGACAGATTAATATTGAGAAAGCCTTCCAAATTACCTAAATATTATCTGACAACATTCTTTGCTCTTGTATCAGCAAAAGCTAGGGTTCTGCTAAGTTAATAGCTTCTAAGAGGTTTTTGTGATATATCATGATATATTAGTTCAAATGGAGAGCTGGGCAAGAAGTGGGTATTCTAGGAGCTAAAACTAGCCCAAGACAAAGTAAGTAGCCACTTGGCATATAAAATTCCAGTTTCTCCACAGTACTGAGATTCCAAACTGTTAGTCTCCTCAGACCTTCCAGATACTGTTGTTCACAGCCAGTCACAGCTTCTTTTCAGTGCCTGGCAAACACAGAAGTGGATGCTCACAGTCAACCATTGGATGGAACACAGGGCCCCCAATGGAGGAGCTAGAGAAAGTACCCAAGGTGTTGTGGGGGCTGCATCCCTGTAGGTGCAACAACAATATGAACTAACCAGTACCCACTGAGCTCGAGTCTCTAGCTGCATATGTAGCAGAAGATGGCCTAATCAGCCATCATTGGGAAGAGAGGCCCCTTGGTCTTGTAAACTTTGTATGACCCAGCACAGGGGAAGGCCTGGGCCAAGTAGTGGGAGTGGGTGGGTAGGGGAGCAGGGGCAGGGTGGGGTATAGGGTACTTTNGGGATAGCATTTGAAATGTAAATAAATAAAATAATAAATAAATAAATGAACAAATGACTTGTAATTCACAAAAATAATAATTTTAAACATAAAACCTCCCATTGTCTGTATATAAAATTGCTTCTAGTTAATATCATCATTTTGATCATTAACAACTATTGTGGGTTTAATCTATTGTGGTTTTGTGATCATCTGAAAATATTTCCTGAAAAATGTTCTAAGTAAGTAGTGTACATATGAAGTCTTCACATTTATTAGTAATCTAATGAGAAAAGAAAGTATTGGAAAGCTGTCTCCTTGACTCAGTTAAATTACTGCCTTAATCTTACTCTTTCCTTTTTTTTTTTCAATCTGACTAGAGAAAGTCATTCCCAAATGCATGCATTTCTAAGGGAAACCTATTCTTCCTAGCCTAATTACCTTAAAACGTTTTTCGGGGGAAGTCATATTTTATTAATTTGCTCAATCTTCTTATATAGCATTTTCCATTTTATAACATGTAGGATGTATCTTATACATACATGATACCATCTAAAGCATGAATACCAGGAAATTTGACATGACAATCATGCTTCTTTTTAAATATGATAATCAAATTCATCCATGACAAATCAGTTTTAGAGAGTTAATAATATAAAAGTGTGACCAAAGAAATATTGCCATGAACATTTAACTAGAGCAATAATATATAAATCTGTGTTTGTGTGCTCATACACTTTTTTTAACTTTGAGGAGAAAACATGGTATTTATTTGATTTAAAAAATAGATCACTTAGGTTAATTTTCATTTTTCCAGGAAGTTTTGTTTCATCCATGGAAATGCTTACATAAGACAACACTTAGTTTGAGGGTGATATAAATAATAAATGGTAATTTTCACTTTTATAAATTAGTTTGAAGTAACACTAGCATTATTTCTCAAAATATACACCATATTTTATTTCAATAGTTCTTATTTACAGTAGATGGTCTAGTAGAGATGATTTAAAAACTCTTCCCATTTCCTTAGCACTTGGAATCACTGCAAACTCAATGTGAAGTGGTCAGGGGAAATACTATACTAGATTTAACCCCTCAAACAATACCATCACATAAATGCTACTTCATCCTATTTATTAAGATTCAAGGCCTTGTACACTCTAGTATTCCTCACAGCTCATGAGTGATATACTTGATATTCAGGCAAAGTTTTTCTTTGAGGTCAAGGCCTGTGGCCTTGTCTGTTTTCCCTCACTGTTATTTTAGAAGTGCTTTAAAGCAGTATAAGATCAGTACAAGAAGTGAATGATTGTTTCCATTGAAGATTTCAATGTTCTGATGATAGCCTAATACATACCATAAAACAAGAATAATCTACAACAACTACAAAATAGTAAATATTCAAAATATTTGGAGATTCACTCTTAGAAGATTTGGAGTTCATGTTTACTATGTAACCTTGGAAATGACAAAATTGGTATACTCCATCAATATATTTTTATAAATAGCTTATTCACTGTTAAATAAAATGAGATGCCTGTTGATGAAATGCCTCAATTAGTGTTTATTAGAGATGTATCAATCATATTTCTGCTTGCTTATTTGACAAATACTACATACCTGATATTTTCTCTTTCATCTTAATCATGACAAAAAAATAATGACAATAGGTAGGTACCCAGTTTTTGGTAGCTTGTCAAAGAATGTTTAGTTCATTTCCAGTATTATCATACAGAGAACTTATCTTTTAAATTGTATTAAAATTACATTAATTATGAAAAATCACAAAAGAAAAAAAAAAAGGAACCTTCTCTTTAGACCTGCCATTGCAATCTTCTTTCTGCCAAACTGTGTTCACTATAAATATTCTACATAATTATATCTACTGACTTCTCCCAGTACATCTCTTGGCCCTCTATGACAATGTTGAATCCTCTGCATGCTTTTTTATTTTATTTTATTTATTTACATTTCAAATGCTATCCCTAAAGTTCCCTATACACCCCCCCCCCACCCCTGCTCCCCTACCCACCCACTCCCATTACTTGGCCCTGGCCTTCCCCTGTGCTGGGTCATATAAAGTTTGTAAGACCAAGGGGCCTCTCTTCCCAATGATGGCTGATTAGGCCATCTTCTGCTACATAGGGAGCTAGAGACTTGAGCTCAGGGGGTACTGGTTAGTTCATATTGTTGTTGCACCTACAGGGTTCTCTTCATGCTTTTTAAGCAGGTGACACAGGGTTCTAGTTCTGCTTATGTTGTAAAGTCACACTTTTCTTATATACTTCCTTACCTTGTGTCAAACTATGGAAGCTTTAATCTGATGTTTTCCTGGGTATCATATAATCTAAATTCAAGCACTCATCAGGTAGGTTCAATATACTTACTTTTCTTCAAGTATTATATTTTTTCCTCAGAGGGAGAAATCTTGCATGCTCACACTGAAACAGCTAGAAAATATGAGAGAGAATTATTATGTATATTTGTAAGTCTTCAATCTTGCTATCTGACTTTTATTTTAGAGGCAATGCACTTAGAACTAAAAGTATTATGTAAATGTTTTAAATAATTTTTAAAACAAAATATATCATGTAAATTATATCATCGGATTCATTGTTTATTCAGAACCTGTTTAACTTATTAGTTACAATTCAACAATTCTTCTAAATATAGTTTTAATTTGGATTTTTTTGGGGAAATGACCGATAGTTAATTATTGATTTCAAAATAGTAACTTTTGATAACTCTTACAAGTAATTTCATAGTGAAGACAACTGATTTTAAAATTCAATTCAAATAAGGGCTCCTTTGTACAGACGTCATGTTTGTACATAATAGTTTGTGAGAATTTCTTGTATAAACTACAGGTTTTTAAGGTCATATAGCAGAATTCTCCCTTAATTGAATAGTAAAGATGACAAGAAGGCAATCACTGGGTCAGGAGGAAGAGGGCCTTCCGGGTCCTAGAGAGGAGGAGGAAAGGCAAGAGGAGGGCACTTCCTTTTGGATGACAAGGGGAGAGAAGCAGACAAAATGTAGGCCAAGGACAGTTAGAACTGGAGGTGCGGAATCCATCAGGATCCACCAATAGAAGATTTCCAGCATAAAATAGTTAATTTTAAGACGATAGATTCTGCCCACAGCGATTATGTTATCTGTTGATTCTAAAGTAAGATTTTTTTTCTGGAGTTTCCCATTCCATGGCGATTCAGGTGAGCCAGAGGGAAAGAATGGCTGAGGCTGGAGTCTGGCCTGGATTTGGGCCAGGAAGATTAGGCAAGGACTAAGCTCCAGGGACTGGCCAGTGATAGCATGAATTGGTTTTTATAATTACACACTACAGGGCCATATCTCTCTACTCAATAAAGTTATTTTGTCAAAAATAAACAATATGTTTTGAATCTCACCCACCACAAAAGCACTTCACCTAACAACTAAAACTTTGTAGTGTATTGGCTGGCAAGCAGGTCTGTGCTATGTGTACCTAAAGAATGAAGGAGGTTGTGGACTGTAGAGTAACATATTTGTTTCCCTTTCATTCTCTGCTGTATTTGCTACTATTTGTTTTAGCGACTTCAATAATTTTGACTGTAGTTAAGATAAAAATCTTACAATAAATTTAATTTGAATTTCCCTGCTGGCTAAAGATGCTGAAAATTTTAAAATATGTCTCATCCATTTGTATTTCCTTTTGGATAGCATTTTGTTCAGTTCTATGTCATGTTTTAGTTTTTTTTTCTTGATGTTTAACTTTTTGAGTTATTTTTATACTCTAGATACCACTCCCTTGTCTGAGGTATAGTTGCAATATATATTTTCACATGGTGTGGATGATGGTATTCTTTGCTGTACAGAAGCTTTTTAAGTTGTGAAATCCCATTTACTAATTGTTGATCTTAATTCCTCTGGTAGTGGGATATTGTTCAGAAAGTTCTTTCCTGGGCCAATTAATTCAATTTTCCATCCCATCTCTGTGTATTCCCTATTTTTTCTCCATCATATTCAGAGTATTAGTGCTATAAGGAACCCATTAGAGTGGATTGCTCAAACATAGTTTATAAGCCAACTGCCAAGTTTGACTCTAATGGTGGGGACTACTATCAGGTATTCATGACAAAAGTATACTAAACAGTGTTTAGAGCAAGTGATATTTAAAGGTAAAACCATTTAAGAGAAGCTAAGATATGTTAGTTAGAGAATCTTTATCTTGGGTTCCTCCAATTCTCTTGGGTAATTTCCCACAGGACTCTCCATCAAGGACATCAAATTCCCATCGAACCAGAAATGATCTCAGCAAGAATCCAAGATCGAGGAAACTTTGCACAGTCTTGTGTTGTCATGTTAGGACTTATATTGAGATATTTACTTGATCTGGTATCTAGAATATAAGATAAGTTAAAAGGCTAAACAACTGGGAAGATCCGTCCAGCATTTTTCACCTCTTAATGTATTTATTTTAATTAAATAAGTAATAATTACATCATTTTTCATCTTTTATTTTCTCCCTCCAATCCCTTTCATGTCCTCTTATTCCAACATTTTCCATGATCCTCTTATGTTCTATCGTATTCATTTGAGTAGATTATCACAGTTATATACACATACAGGCACAAAAATATAATACAATCTTTTATTGGATAACCAATTAAAGAACTCATCCTAGAAGAAGACTAATTTTCTCTCAAACAGCCTTAGTCTTTGTCTAGGGGTAAGGCTCTTTGAGATCTTACCTTTATACCTTAAAATGTCATTAATATATCTATTCGTGTTTATTAGTGTGGACATTGTTTGGGTCTTCTTTAGGCAGCAACTTTGTTGCAGTAGCAACCCTGTCATTTCTAGAAGATACAATCTAATTTCACAACAAAATTTTCTATCTTTAGTCTCATAAAATCTTCTGTACTCTCTTTTTCTGATGTTCCCTAAGACAGGACCTGTCCTGCCAGTGTTTACCCTGGAGCTGGACACCTATTTTGGGAATTTTGACCAGTTGTGGTTTTCTGTGATGATCACTATTGACAGTGAAGAGATTTTTTTTTTCTGAAGAAAAGTAAGAGCAACATTTATCTGGTTGTATAATCCTAAGTATTTATAACACAGTTAGGAATTATGGGGGTATGGTAAACTAGTGGTATTAGGGTATCTCTATAGCTCTTAGGCCCAGGTAGTTGTCTACTTTTACAGTACTGAGCATGGTTCCTCTCCTGTTGCAAGGGACTTAAGTCCAATCAGATGGTTGCTGGTTTCTACCAATGCATTGTGGCACTATTTCTCTTTTAAAGATATCTTGCCTTGCTGGTCATGGTTATGTCTAAATATAATACCTGCCAAAATTTATTGATTGTCTTACATTTTGGCAGCTTTAGTAGCACCCTGTCACTATAAAACCTAATGTTCAAGAGAGAGGATTTCAAATTATATCAAAATCATAGTGTTCTGTGTCCCAAGTGCACGGCGTTGTCAGCATAAGGATGTACTTTTAGTGAAGAATATATAGTGTATGTGTGTGTGTGTGTGTGTGTGTGTGTGTGTGTGTATTCTGCATGTTTTCTCTGACCAAAACTGAAAAAACTGATTTCTATAGTTTCCATTAGAGAGTCTAGATCTTTTGTTTTTTGGAGATTAACACTTTGAGGTGAAGTGGTATAACTTAATATAAAATATAATTATAAACATTTACATGTATATATTGATTGTTAGGCTAATGAAAAATAATGTTTTGTTAATTTGTTTTTAAACATCAACAGTGTACTATATTTCTTTTTCTTCTGTTTTGTCTGCCATTGCATTTCCCACTTTAAACCCCCTTGCCAGTCTCATTTCACGTCATTGATATCTTACCCTTCTATTCTGTGTCCATCTTTCCACACCCATGGCCTTATTAGAACTGTCTGTTTTACTTCCCTGATATCTGTGGTTACTTTAGACTATGTGCTCACATCTGAATATTTGAAGAAAGGAACTTCAGATGAGACAGAACCTGTGACATTTGTCTTTCTGAATCTGGGCTAATACCACATATAAAGTCAACTGGCAGATAACTCTTAAAATGAGAGAAGAAATTTGAAGTATTCAGAATAAATAAGTTTTTATGCAATATAAATATACACACAGTCATGCACACACACACATACACATGCATGCAAGCACACATGCACACACATGTATATATATGAGTGAATAGTTAAATTAATTGAGAAATACTTTAGAAGCAGTTTTATAATATGATAATGTGATCAGAGCATTTTATACAACCATGACTAATAAACCAGACTTAATGTTAATAAACAAGTTTAACTACAGTTGGCATTGTATATTTAATACTGTTATTAATAGTTACCAGTTACTGATTTATTCACACAGTGCTTTTATTCACATATCCTAAATTGTTTTAATTTTTCACAGTTATGTAATCTTCTTAGAAGTTTATTGGAGAGAGAGAGAGAGAGAGAGAGAGAGAGAGAGAGAGAGAGAGAGAGAGAGAGAAGAATTTTAATCCACCAACATGGATGCTCTGGCAAGGAATCACATCTAAAGAACTATGTGATCTGATTGGAATGACATATCTTTTATTCTCTGGCTGGAATACACTTACCCCAATCCCTAACAACAGGTAAAATTAAGTTTGTAGAAAGAATTAGCCATATTTTTAAGTGGCATCTAATTGAGAGGCAATAGAGAGTGAGAGAAAGAAGAGAGACAGAGACAGAGAGACACAGAGAGACACAGAGAGGAAAGACAGAGAGGCAAAAGAAAGAGGAAGAAGACAGTGACATAGAAACACACACACACACACACACAGAGAGAGAGAGAGAGAGAGAGAGAGAGAGAGAGAGAGAGAGAGAGAGAGAGAGAGANGAGAGAGAGAGAGAGAGAGAGAGAGAGAGAGAGAGAGAGAGAGAGAGAGAGAGAGAATTTTACCAGGTCAGTTATAGAGACAGGAGACAGGTGAAAACAGAAGGAGCCAGAGAGTGAAAAGGATCCAGAAGACTAGAGAAGATTGCCAGAATTAGTATGAGACCAAGAAGAAAAATTCAGTCAGAAGCCAAGCAAAGCCAGTTCAAATCAGTCAGGCTTGAGAACAGTTTGAGCCAGAAAAACTGAGTTGAACCAGGAAGATGGAGTTCAAAATAAACTAGAAAGGGTGAGTTTATTCTGCAGTAATTCCCTAGGATGACAACAGAATCTGATATATAAAAGTTACTTTTACACACACACACACACACACACACACACACACACACACAGAACCCAACTAATAATAACAGGGAAAATGATAGATATGATTTCAACATGGTTGTCCTTGGTATTATCCAAAGGATTTAATGTCAACAGAAAATAGAAATAGAGACATCTGTAAGTACAACCTCAATTTAGTACAATATTCAGGACATGTTATCAACCTATTTTGTATCCAAGGATGAACAGATAGAGAATATATGTGATATATGTGATATATGGAGTACTATCAGGCCATTTAAAAAATCATTAAATCATATCATTTTTGTATGAGCTTATTTTAAGCAAAATACATCACTCAGAAAGATTAGATGTACTCTATTACATATTGAATTCAGATATTTTAAAATGTTTTATTTACTTTTATTTTCAGAAAATTTGTATTTTGCCTATGTACATTTGTATACTATGTGTGTGCAGTGTTCTAATCAGCCAGCCAAAAAGGGTGTTGTATTCCCTAAAACTGGAATTGAAAATAATCATTAGCTACCATATGATACTAGAAACTGTCCTCTGCAAGAATATATAGTGCTTTCAAATTCTTGGCCATCTCTTCAAAGGAAAAATAATAAATAACTACTGCTACTACTACTCCCACAATTACTACTTCTATTACCACTACTACTACTACTACTACTACTACTACTACTAAGACATTACTATAAAAAAGGGATTATTTGTCAAGAATAGGTATCGTCCTTAGAATGTAACAGGACACAAATATGTACTTATTAGTTTTCTTTGTCCATAATTCACTGTTGTAGTTACTTGATATATCATTCTCACATTCTGCACTCTGTATGTCTCCTCTGGTTATTTTTTAAAAGACTATATTTGACTGTTATTCATTATAGTTATAAGAATTTTCTATAGAGAAGGATAAAATATACCCTTAGATATACATTTGCAAATATTTTTCTATATTTAATATTACATTTTTCTTTTAAAAAACTAGTTTAACTTCTGAAGTTCTCTAATTTTCCAAATTACTTATTTTATATTATCTTTCTTGTCTCCAATATAAACTGCCTTCAACCATATAACAAACAACAATAAAATAACACAGAATAAATATTGCAAAAAATAATAATCTCCTTAATTTTGGAATCATGACATTTTATGCATATTTACTGTTGCTCTCCAAGGGCATATTTGATACTTTAGACATAGATTATAAAGTAAAACATTCAATTTCTTATTGTGCAAACATTTTGGCCTACTCTGAAAAAGTGTTAAAAGTCTTTGGAAAATTTACTACCTCTAATAAATCCCAACAGCAAAGTAAGAAATATGCAAGGTCGATATAAAACCATCAGTTCTGTTTCCATGGACTATGAATTAAAAATTAAAAATTACCTTTGAAGGTTAGCATTCAAAAACATGAATATTGTTCCATTAGAATATTTTACAGTACATAAAAGTGATTGTTCTTGGGCTGGTAAGATGGCTCAGTAGGTAAGAGTGCTGACTGCCCTTCTGAAGGTCATGAGTTCAAATCCCAGCAACCACATGGTGGCTCACAACCACCTGTAATGAGATCTGACACCCTCCTCTGGTACATCTGAAGTCAGCTACAGTGTACTTATATGTAATAATAATAAAAAAATCTCTAAAAAATATTTTAAAAAGTGATTGTTCTTGTACCTGATGATTTAAGGTTGATTTTCAGAACCCATATATTAGAAGGAAAATACTATATTACATACATTGTTATCTGAACTGAACATGAACACTAAAGAACATGAAAAACTCTCCATAGAAATATAAATTAATAAATTTAAAATAAATATGTACTCATGTATAGTGGATATAGGTTTACTATTAGTAAAATGGATGTATAGGTGCTGTGTTCCAAAGACTGCAAAGCAGTATATAAGAAAAATGCAAACCAATATTAAATTGTTCAAACCAATTCTCAAAAAGAACAAAGCTGTATTTCATAAACAATGGAACTTTAGGACACTTTTAATGCCAAAATAATGAGTATGCATGTAGTGTTGCAGTGATGGGATTATATAGTATAGACCAAGAAAACAGCCTTAAAATGGGTCTAAGTAATTGTTTGAACACATAAAAGGGCAATTCAATGGCGAAAGCTCATTATTTTCATCAGTCAGGCATTCAAAAAGAGAAAAAACCCTCAGAATATGTCTTATGAAATAGCTAATAATATTTTCCCAAAATGAGGATGGTAGGATGTTACCATTATATATTGGAAAAGCTGAGGCAGGAATATAATGAATGTGAGTCTGGCCAGAGTTATATAGACAGAATCTGTTTCCTGAAAGAAACAAACAATAAAAAACAATTCGTAATGGTCACAGATTAGAATATAAATCAAATAATATAATAGATTTTTTAAAAATATCAAAATGAGAAGTTCACTGATTTGTGTTGGGAAAACTTTATTAAGTTTAATAATCTTGCAGGCTAAACCAAAACACTCATCATGAGTGAGTCATGTTTGTCCATCGTGATTTGTTCCTTGTGTCATTTTCATAACAAGGTGCCTGTCTTAAAAAATAATCTGGTAGTACAGAAGTAAAGCACTATATATTAATACAGATATTAAAGTCAGTGTACAGAATCACACCCACAGATATCTAAACTCAACTATAAATAATCCCTCCAGTCATCCATAACATGTACTTTGAAACATATTGCATCACAGTAAGTTCAGCACAGTGAGGCTATATCTTCATGGAGAACAGATGCCGCGCAGGCAATGTTTACTTGGCGGCTCAAAATAAGAGTGAGGGTACCGAATTCAATGTTTCAATATTTATTTTGTCCTCTCAGGCATTATTTTTTTCTGTCCTTTTTCCAGACAGTGATAATTAAACTTGAATGTGGTAAATACATAAATGATCCTCCTAACCAGTTTGTGTCTCATTACATAAAACTTTGAGACATTATGTTCCTAATATTTGAGGGGAATTCTCTTCAGTCCCTAGATTCAAGGGAATCCACTGCTCTGCGTTACTTCTGATCTTCAGAGAAATGGCAATACTTATTTGTAGAGAATACATTTATAACAAATTCGAGGTGAAAATATGAGTTCTACAGAATAATTTTGAGAGATTTTTTTATTGGATAATTTTCTCTTGGAAGTTTATGAATCATATTGCCAAATTTGAAATTCTATAGAATTCTATATCGAAAGGGAAAATGTATAACTTTGTATAGCTCAATCTTATAAAACTTACTTGACTTTTGAAGACTTGAGGGAAGGCTATACTTAAACTATTTTATTTCAAGTTTAAATGAAATCTACAATAATGAAAACCCTGAAGAATTTCCATGAAATAGTTATATAGGTAAATGAAAGCAAGTAGAAGCTGAAATTGACACACGGATATAAAATTTAATTTCTGACAAAACTCGCCTAGGTGAGTTATTGGAAAACATGGTTTGGATGACATTTAAAAATAAACCTCATCCCTTACTCCACACTGTGTAAAAATTGCCTTGAAATAGATCAAAGTTAGAACCATAGAAGCTAAAAATAACAGAAATAGGTTGGCACTTCGCTGGGACTAAAGCTAGAGGTGCTGACTGCAAAGAAAACTGAGGAAATATTGTGAAACATGCACATGTTGAATGGTCTGGCTATTGTGGTTTCTTAATGGTAGATATATATCAATATCTAAGTACATAAAGTGTTTTACATGTGTTTATATTTGTACATATAACCGTGTAACTGATGAATTCATTTCAAAGCAGGCAGCATATATTTTTTACCCATTAAAACTTGCATTTGCTAAATGCACATTAGTATTTGCTAGTAAAGGATTTTAAAAGTTACAAACAAACATGACTAGTCTGAAAGTTACAAGTTAACAGGGATGGTCTTGTGGGGAGTAAACTCAGAATCTTTACATGGTTTTACCACAGAGTGTCTTATGAGTAAATGTTATTTTATAGAATTTTTTATATGATCATATTTTATTTCTCCAGTCATTAAGCAACCGCCTTATATGAATAAGAAATGTATTTAATTGACTAAATCCCCTTTTAACTGCTATCAAATTCCATTCACATTTCCAGTATTTATATGTGCCTAGATCTAGTGTTTCCAATTAGAGGGTCTGAGAAATATTCTCTGTCTAAATTCACACACAGCATGGTTGCTGAATCCTGCCTAGCTCTAGAGTATAGCTCCTTGTCAGCACAACTTTGACCTAACAGCTTACCAAGATCTCAGAAGAGTCAAATTCAGCTCCTGTTCAGCTTTTCAATCATGCCCTCACTAACCCTGGCCAATGTGACCCAATTTTTTCTTTACAGCATTATGGAATTTTGAGCCATGATTTTTCCACTTCAACTAGTATTGAGTGTCAGATAAAGTTTTCAAGGGATCACTACAAACAATTTTATTTAGCTTATGAAAGTTCAAGAGTCATGAGGTGATTTCTCACTCTACTGAATCTGGTCTTAGTCAGCCTTAAAGAGTTCGCAGAAGAACAGAGTAGAATTTCCTTGTTAAAAATTATTTCTCTTGCTGAAGTTCAAGAAAAAAAGAGAAAGAACTTAAATTAAAGGCACGTTTGTGAGCCTGAAAGACTGTAAGAAAGGATTCCATTATTTCCCACTGTAGTTATCTATTATACTTAAAGTCAAATAGTATATTTCTATTAGTAATGTAATATGTAAGTCACACAAAGTAACTTTAAAATAATTCATTACACATTTTTTTAGAAGAAGTATCTCAAGGAATATTTGCTATATGTTCCCATGGAAACAAATGTACCTGCACAAAAATGCCATATCCATTATTTCTCAATAAAATGTCTTTGATTTATATTAGATTGGCTCAATAGCAAAGGAAGTTGGGGAATTTTAAAATTCAAAAATAGCTAAAAGTTACAATTATAAGAAAGAGAAACTACTATAATTTTTTCTGGTTTCTTTAAATCCTATGTTTCATTATTATTCAATGTAATATTATAATCTAAATTTAAAGAAATCTGTTTAAATTCTGATAATGGTGTCATGAAACATTTCTCAAAAGAATATATCGATAAGCAATGTTTTATATAAATTACCTTACTTTTGCCAAGACACAATCAATTAATTGGAAAGCAATAGAAGTATTTTGAAATATAATGCACATATATTTTTAGAATGTAATCTTGGAGCTAATCACTCATATAAGATTTGTAAATGAATTTGGCCTGTGGAGTTCTTTATTGCTCTCAAAGCTCAACTGTCAATTGAGTAATGGTTTCTGATACACTGAATAGACTGTTTCAAAGTATTATTTTAAAATTCATTGGCAGGCTTAAATAACCTTTATTGAACTAAAACAACAACAACAACAACAACAACAACAACAACAACAAATTCTTCCCTCAGAAATTCCTTAAAATTTACTAGAATTTAAAAATGTCACTATGTTAATAAAAGGGTATGCTACAAGTAAGCAAAAAAGTTTACTTACTCAACTAATTTATACATTTTCCAACAATGATTTTATGCTACATTTTTTGTTTCTTATGCTTTAACTATAATTCTGTGTTTTACCAATATAAAAATGAAATTTATGAAGAAAAATATCAGGATGGAAATTTAAAAAGATTCTTTTAATACTTTTTTCTTGCTCACCATTTACTTTTATTTATTTATTTTTAAGATTTATTTTTATTGAACTCCAGCAGAAGTCCAACTGTCTACCAGAGGTCACACTGTGACTGAAGCCCTTGGTAAGACTAGCCCATAGACATTCA
The DNA here is from genome assembly GCF_900095145.1 of Mus pahari. Classification (NCBI taxonomy): domain Eukaryota; kingdom Metazoa; phylum Chordata; class Mammalia; order Rodentia; family Muridae; genus Mus; species Mus pahari. The sequence continues at coordinate 80,402,937 of NC_034597.1, read as the reverse complement.
ATACTTCTTCAGAGTCAGCATAGTTTTCCAAGAAGCACTCCTTCCATATTCTGGCTCACAACTCCAGCAGAAGCCCTATGCTGTACAGGAAAACTCACAAATACCTAGAACCTCAGAGACCATGCCTATGCCCAGAACTTAAGATGACACACCAGCTCCCAGAACCCCAAAGGCACAACCAAAAACCCCAGAGGTTATACAGGTTGTCCAAAACCCAGCAGAGACTTTGGACTGTACTTGAGGACTCTTTCATCAACAATCAACAAGAACTTCAGGCCAGAAGACCAGAAAAGAAACACAAACCAAAAATATAAACATCCTAAAAAAGAGTAGGGAGTGGCCTCAGAGAAGCAGGGGGAGGGGGATGTTATGGGGCATTCCAGAGGAGAAACAGGGAGAGGGGATAACATTTGAAATGTAAATACATAAAATATCCAGTAATAAATAGATAAATAAATATGTAAATAAAAATTAAAAAAATGATAAACTCAGAAACTGACAGCTAAACCTATAGTTACTCCAGTTCAAATTAAATGCCTAAACACCTGTGTAAGAACACAAAAAACAATAGCCAGGGAAATATGGCACCATAATAGTCTACATATTCTACTATAGAAACCCATAAATATTCCAACACAGCTGAAACCCACACATACACACACACACACACACACACACACACACACACACACACA
>NC_034597.1:80392800-80402208 GCF_900095145.1 Mus pahari | reverse complement strand
ATACACACACAGACACACACACACACACACACACACACACGAACACTACTACAACCACCAAAATAATAGAAATTAACCATCGTTGGTCATTAATTAGTATCTCCCAATATCAAACAGCCCAATATCCCAATAAAAAGACACAGGCTTACAGAATGGGTGAAAAAACAGGATTCATCCTAATTTAGCATACAAAACCCCCACCTCAGCATCAAGGTAAACATTACCTTAGAGTAAAGTGTTAGACAAATTTTTTACCAGTAAATGGGCTTAAGGTTCAAGCTGGTGTATCAATTCTAATATCCAACAAAATGGATTTCCAACCAAAATTAATCAAAAGAGATTCCAAAAAGTACTTCATGTATATCAGAGAAAAACTACCAAAATGACTTCTCAATTTTGTACATTTATGCCCTGAATGCATAGGTGCCCACATGTGTTAAACAGGCATTTCTAAACCTTAAGTCACACGTAGAACCTCACAAATTAATAGCAGGATACTTCTACATTCCACTCTCAACAATGGACTGGCCATCCAGAGAAAACTTAAACAGAGAAATAATGGAAACAACAGAATTTATGATATAAATGGACCTAATAGATATTTACAGAACATTTCATTCAAGCACAAAAGAATATACCTTCTTCTCAGCACCTTTTTTAACTTTCTTCCTGTGTCCTATCAGACCATCACAAATTAAAGCTACATTTCAGAAACAACAGAAAGCTACCAACTCATGGAAACTGAACAACTCTCAACTGAATGACTAGTCAGTCAAGGGATAAATATAAATAAATAAATAAATAAATAAATAAATAAATAAATAAATAAATAAATAATAAGTAAATAAATAAAGCTAAAGACTCCATGAGCAACCTGCTAACCCAGGGAGAGCTTCAATCTCCCAACATCTTTCTACCCACCTTCATCAGATATGCTAAATCTGAACCATACAAGTAAGCTTCCTTTCCCCACTTATCTTCCCTGCTTGCTGAGTCCACTGGAGTCAGCAAAGCTGCCCTGAGCAGCTGACTATCCCAGGAATACCTCCATTTCTCAGCCACCTCTTCTCCTATTTTCATCATACCTACTAAGCCATAACCATACAGACCAACACATCTGGAAACATACAACCCTTAATAGACCTGCCATACCAGAACCATCAAGATTAATCCCCCTCCCAGTACCTACTACAACAGGAATATGCAGGGACCAAGCCATCCGGAGGGCTAAAGGTCCTCCAAAGAACACAATCAGCAAAAACCAGAGCAGTGTGAAAACTTCAGAGAACAGCTCCCTTTCTACAGTAAGTCGTGGATATCATGACAGAACTGAACCACAAGAAAATGACCTTTAATCCAATCTTAAAACATGATAGAGGCCTTTTAAGAGGAAATGAATAAATTCTTCTAAGAAATACAGGAAAATACAGTCAAATAGATATAAGCCAATAAGGAGGTAATATTTTTCCCTTGAAGATACATAGGAAAATACAATTAAACAAAAGAACAAAAATAAATAAAATGGTGCAAGACCTGAAAGTGGACATAGGAACAATAATGAAAACACAGACTCAGAGAATCCTGGAGATCAAAAACCTAGGGTAAAGAACAGAAACCACAGAAGAAGCCATCATCAACAGAATATAGGAGATGGAAGAGAGAATCTCAGGTATAGAAGATTCAGTAGAAGAAATTGATACATTAGTCAAAGAAAATCTAAAAGATTTCTAACACCAAACATCCAGGACATCTGGGATACCCTGAAAAATATCTAACCTAAGAATAATAGGAAAAGAAGAAAATGATGAGTCCCAGCAGCAAGGACCAGAAAATATTTTCAACAGAATCATAGAAGAAAACTTTCAACCTAAAGAAAGAGATGTGTAAACACAGACGGGAAGTTTATAGAACACCAATTACACTGAGCCAGAAAAGAAAATTAAAACACAAAATCTACAGGAGAAAGAAAGAATATTAAAAGCAGCAAAGGATAAAGGGGCAGGCGACTTATAAAGGTAGACCTACCAGAATCACACCTGATTCCTCAGAGACTCTAAAAGCTTAAAGTGCCTAGACAGAATTATTGCTGCCTCTAACACACACACACACACACACACACACACACACACACACACACACACACGTCAACCTATACTAGAATATCCAGAAGACCACTCAATCATCATAGACAAACGAAACAAGATATTTTAAGACAAATCCAAATTCAAACAGTATTTATCCACAAAATTAAACCTAAAAAAAATACTAGAAGGAAAATTCCAACCCAGGGATGATAATTACATCCACAAAAACACAGGAAATAAGTAATCCAGTACAAGGAAAAACAAGGGAAGCACACATAAACACACTAACATGACCAACATCAAAATAACAGGAAATAACAATCACTGATTATTAGTATCTCTCAACATCAGTGGATTCAATCCCCCAATTAGAAAGACACATTATAACAGAACGGTTATATAAACAGGATCCATCATTCTGCTAAATACAAGAAACACACCTCTACACTAAAGACAGACATTACCTTAAAGTAAGCAGTTGGAAAATGGTTTTCCAAGCAAATGGACCCAAGAAGCAAGCTGTAGTAGTCATTCTAATATCTAATAAAATAGACTTTCAACCAAAATTAATCAAAAGAGACAGAGAATGACACTTTATATTCCTAAAAGGTAATGACTATCAAGATAAACTCTTAATTCTTAACTTCAATGCCCCAAACACAATGTTTCCCACATTTGTAAAATAAACATAGCTAAAGCTTAATTTGCACATGAAACCTCACACATTAATAGTTGGAGACTTCATCATACCCCTCTCACAAATGGACATGTCATTCAGACAAAAACTAAACAGAGAAACAATGAAACTAACAGATATTATGAATGAAATGCACCTAAAACACATCTATAGAATATTTCACTCACAGAAGAATATACCTTCTTCTCTGCATCTCATGGATCCTATAGTCTCACAAAGCAAGCCTCAACAGTTATCTCATCAGACCATCTTGGATTATAGCTGGCCTTCAACAACAAGAGAAATACCAAAAAGCCCACACATTCATTAAAATTGAATTGCTGTCTACTTAAAATCTCTGGATCAGAGAAGAAATGAATACTTTCTAGAATTCAGTGAAAATGAAGGGACAACAACATAAATTTATGGGACACAATGAATGCAGTGTTAAGAGGAAAGTTGAGAGCACTAAGTGCCTTCATGATGAAATTAGAAAGTTCTCACACCAGCAATTTCAAAGCACATTTGAAAACTCTAGAAAAAAGAGTCAAGTACATCCAAGAGTACTAGAAAAAAAAAATCAAAATCAAAGATGAAATCAGTTGGATATAAAGAATACAAAGGATCAATGAAACTGAGAGCTGGTTCTTTGAGAAAATCAACAAAATAAAAAAATCTTTAGCCAATCTAACCAAATGACAGAGAGACAGTATGCAAATAAACAAAATCAAAAAGCGAAAGGAAAGGGGAGAGATAACAGCAGACACGGAAAAAAAAAACTCAAAGCATCATTAGGTCTTCAAAATCCTGTACTCCACCATATTGGATGATGTTTCTAGGCAGATATTATTTACCAAAGTTAAATCAAGACCAGGAAAACTAAGTAGGCTTAGAACCCGTAAAGAAATGGAGTCAGTCATTAAAAATCACCCACCAAAAACTGCCCAGGGCCAGATAATTTTTAGGCAGAATTCTAATAGACTTAAAGAAGAAATAATACCAATACTTCTCAAACTATTCCACAAAATACAGACAGAAGGAACACTTCCAAATTCATTCTATGAAGCCACATTCATGCTGATACTTAACCACACAAAAGCTCAACAAAGAACAGATTTCTTTTATGAACATTGATACAAAGATACTAAATAAAATACTCACAAACTGAATGCAGGAATGCATCAAAACCATAATCCATCTAATGCATGTATAGTTCAAATAAGAAACTCTGTTAATGTAATCTACCATATAAAAAGATTGAAAGAGCCAGGCAGTGGTGGCTCATGCCTTTAATCCCAGCACTTGGGAGGCAGAGGCAGGCAGATTTCTGAATTCAAGGCTAGCCTGGTCTACAAACTGAGTTCCATGACAGCCAGGCCTATACAGAGAAACCCTGTCATGAACTCCCCACCCCCCCAAAAAAAAGTTTGAAAGAAAAGAATCATACGATCATCTATGCTGAAAAAGACTTTGAAAAAATTCCAACACCCCTTCGTATTAATAGTATTAGACCAGTGATAAAAGGCACATACATAGACATAAGCAAAGTAATATACAGTAAGCCAAGAGCTAACATCAAGCTAAATGGAGAAGTTTAAAGCAATCCCACTAAAATCATGGAAAAGACATGGCTGCTCACTCTCTATCTATTAAATGTAGCACTTGAAGTTTTAGCCAGAGCAATAAGACAACTAAAGGAGATCGAGGGGATGCATCTTGGACAGGAAAACATCAAAGTATCACTGTTTACAGATGATATGATAGTATACATAAGCAACCCCAAATATTCTACCAGAGAACTTCTCCATCTAATCAACAGCTTCAGCAAAATGGCTGTATAAAAAACTAACTTTAAGGATGTCATTATCCCTCCTTTATAAAAAATATTAACCTTCCAAGAAAGAAATTAGGGAAACAACATCCTTTACAATAGCCTTGAATAATATGAAATATTTTGGTATAACTCTGACCAAGTACATGAAAGATCTGCATGACAAGAATTTCAAGTCTCTGAAGAAAAATAATTGATGATGATATCTGAAGATAAAAAGATTCCCCATGCTCATGGAGAGGTAGGTTTAACATAGTGAAAATGGCCAACTTACCAAAAGCAATCTACAGACTCAATGTAATCCCTATCAAAATTCCAACACAATTTTCGATATATCTTTGAAAGGCAATTCTCAACCTCATATGGGAAAATAATACAACTAAAATAGCCAAAACAATCCTGAACAATAATATTAACAAGAAAACATAAATTGAAGCTATACTATTGAGCACTAGTGATTAAAAACTGCATGGTACTGGTACATAAAGAGGTACTTTATCAATAGAATGTAATCAAAGACCCATAAAGAAACCCATACCCATATGGGTACTTGAGTTTTGATAAAGAAGCCAAAATACAATGGAAAAAGAAGGCATTATCAAGAAATGGTGCTGCTCTAACTGGTGTCTTCATGAAGTATAAAAATATATCCATGCTTATCACCCTGCACAAAAGACAAGTCTAAGTGGATCAAGGACCTCAACATAAAACTGGATACACTAAATCCCTTTGAAGAGAAAGTGAAAAGTAACCTTGAACTCATTGGTTTAGGAGAAAATTTTCTGAACAGAATTCCCAGTGGCTCAGCCTCTAAGATCAACAATCGATAAATGGGATCTCAAGACACTGCAAATCTTCTGTAAGTCAAAGGACACTGTGCTAAGATAAAATTGCAGTCTACAGATTAGAAAAGAAACTTCTCCAACTATAAATATGGCAGAGGTCTACTATCCAAAATTTATAAACAACTCTTGAATTTCAACACCCACAACCCTAATAAACCAGTTAAACAATGGGGTACAGAGCTAAACAGAGAATTATCCAGAGAGGAATCTTGAATGACTGAGAAACAATTAAATAAATGTTCATAGTCCTTAGTCATCTAAGAGTACATCTTGCACCAGTCAGAATGACAAAGATCAAAACCTCAAGTGATAGCACATTCTGGAGAGGATGTGCAGCAAAGGGCACACTCCTCTGTTGCTGATGGGAGTGCAAACTTATACAGAGACTTTGGAAAACAAATGTCAGTTTCTCTGAAATTTATGAATAGTTCTACTTCATGACCCAGTATGGTACTCCTGGGCCAAAAGATGTTCTACTATCCCACAAAGACACTTGATCAGCTATGTTCATAGCAGCTTGATTTGCAATAGCCTGAAACTGGAAGCAACCTAGATAAAGAAAATTAGGTACATCTATACAATAGAAACTATTCTTCAATGAAATCTAAAGACATCATGAATTTTGCAGACAAAGGGAGGGACATTGAAAATATCATCCTGAGTGAAGTAACCCAGTTCCAAAAATACATACAAGTATGTCCTCAATTATAAGTAGCTATTTGCCATGAAACAAAACAAGACAACAACAACAACAAAACAGGCTGCCATGCTGTACTCCACAGACCCAAGGAAGCTGGACAGGAAGCTGGAAACAAGCAATAATGCTTGATATTTCTTTTGGAAAGAGGAATGGAAAGGTTATGGAAGGTAGATGGAGGGAGGGAAAAGGGTGAGAGAGGGGATCAGGAGGAGAGTGGGTTGGTTTGAGGTCAGGTATGGAGAGGGGCTTTCGGATGGTCCAATAGTCATGAGAATGAATAGAAACATGCACTGGGTGGGGAAAAGGGCATCTTCAGGAACAGATGGAGACTTGGGATAGGGGAAGTGTAAAGAATCATCAGGAGTATTTTTAGTTGTGACTCACAGCTTTGTGGATACGGAGCCTGGGAGAGTGACTTCTGTGGCCAGGCAGAAACCCTGGTAGAGAAATAGGGACATCAGCACACCCACAAAACTTTCAACTGAAAACATCCTCTCTATAAGAAATTTAGTGATTGGGTATGGAGCATAGACTGAGGGAATACTCAACTAATAAGAAGCCAACTTGAAACCCATCCCATGGACAAATAAATACCAATGCTGGACACTATTAATGGTACTGTGTTATGATTGCAAACAGGAGACTATCATGGCTGTCCTCTGAGAGGCTTTACCCACCAACTGACTCAAACATATGCAGACATCCACAGCCAAACTGTGGATGGAGTTTGGTTTTTCAAGACAGGATTTCTCTTTACAGTCCTGGCTGTCCCAGAATTCTCTCTGTAGACCAGGCTGGCCTCGAACTCGAAAATCCATATCTGCCTGCCTCTGCATCCCAAGTGCAAGGATGAAAGGCATGTGCCATCATGCCCAGTGAGCTTGGGCATTATTATGAAGAATAGGAGGAAGGATTAAGTAGTCAGGAACTCTACAGGAAAGCCAAGAGAATTTAGGGGTGGGTGATGGGGGACATGGCAGTGAAGGGAATATAGAATGAATTATGAATAAATTATATATATATATATATATATATATATATATATATATATATATATATATATATATAGGATAGAGTCATTAAAAGTTTTCCAGGGCCAGATGGTCTTAACTCAGAATTTTACCAGACTTTCATAAAAGAGCTATTAGCAATAATTCTCAAATTATTCCATAAAAATAGAAATAGAAGGATTCTTGCCAAATTAACTTTATGAGACCACAGTTATCCTAAACTTTAACAACACAAAGAGTAAACTAGAAAGAGAATTACAGACCAATTTACCTAATGAACACTGATGCATAAATACTAAATAAAAATACTCACAAATTGAATTCCAGGGCACATAAAAAAGATCATACATCATGATTAATTATGTTACATATCTGTGATACAGGGATGGTTCAACATAAAAAACAAAATCTCTCAATGAAATTCACAACACAATCAAAATGAGAGGGAGAAAGAGAAAAAAATGATTATCTTACTGCAGAAAAGGCCTTTGACATCTAACATTCCTTCATGATAAAAATCTTGGAGAGGCCTGGGATACAAGACACATACCTAAGTATCATACAGGCATATACATCAAGCCAATATCAAATGAAATGTGAATTCCACTAAAGTCAGGAAACAGGCAAGTCTGTCTACTGTAGCCAAGTAAAACCTGATCAATAAGGGAACTAATGGAAGTCAAAGAGATGCACATTGGAAAGGAAGAAGTGTTGTTATTCATAGATGATAAGATAGTTTTCATAAGCAAAACTAAATGACTTTTCTAGGGAACCCCTACATTTGAAATTCATCTTCAGCAAAGTGGCTGGATACAAGATTAAAAAAAAAAAGTAAAAGAAAAAGAAAAAGAAAAGAACCAAAAATTCTACTATATAAAAACAATAAATGGGCCAAGAAAGAGACCAGACAAACAGCACCCTTCTAAATAGCCACAAATAATAAAATGTTTTGGTATAACTAACAAAGTGAATTGAACACCTGTATGATAAGAACTTCAACATTTAAAAAAAAAATTAGAGAGGTTATCAGGAGATGAAAAGCTCTCCCATGCCCATGGATCAGTTGAATTAACAGTAAAAATGGCCATCTTACTCAAACCAAACTCCAGATTCAATGCAAATCCCATTAAAATTCTAACACATTTCAATCAAACTGAGTATGGGGACCCCAATGGAAGAGTTAAGGGAAGGACTGAAGGAGCTGAAGGGATTTGAAACTCATAGGAAGAACAACAATATCAACTAGCCAGACCTCCCAGAGCTCCCAGGGACTAAACCACCAACCAAAGAGTACACATGGAGGGACCCATGGCTTCAGCTGCACAAGTAGCAGAGGCTGGCCTTGTAGGACATCAATGGGAAGGGAGACCCTTGCTCTTGTTGAGGCTCAATGCCCCTGTAGAGGAGGGTGCTAGGGTGTTGATGTGGGAGTGAGTGGGTGGGTAGGGTAGGATCCTCATATAGGCAATGAAGACATGAAACCAGAAAGAGGGACATTTGAAATGTAAATAAATAAAATAACTAATAAAAAAATCCAACACAATTTTTAAAAGACCTTGATAGAACAACACTCAAATTCTTTTGGAAAAACAAAAACCCATGATCCTATATAAAAAATAACATCCAGCAATATCAACACCCATAATTTAAAGTTGTACTTAATATGAATAGTAATAAAAACAGCATGGTATTGGCTTAAAAAGAGACAAGAATCTAATGAAAGTATCAGATGTAAATTCACACAAGTATAGACACTGAATTTTTGATAAAGTAACAAAAATTATAGAATGGAAGAAGTAAAGCATATCAGCAAATGTTTCAGATCTAGCTGGATGTTAGCATACAGACAGAAAAAAAAGGCAAATCGTCTCATATCTATCACTCTGAACAAGCTCAAGTCCAAGTGGATCAAAGAGCTCATCATAAAACTAGATACTCTGAACTTGATAAAACAGAAACTGGGGAAGAGTCTTGAGTACACTGGCACAGAGGACAAAATGTTCAGAAACCGAATAGAGCAGACACAAATATCAATAATTAATAAAAGGGTCCTCATGAAGCTGAAAAAATTCTGTAAGGCAAAGGACACTGTCAAAGGACAAAATGCTAACCTACAGAATGGGAAAATATCTTCACCAACCTCACATCCAACAGAGGTCTGATGCCCAAAATACATAAAGAACTACAAGCTAGACAACAAACTAAATAATCCAGTTTAAAAATAGGATACGGAGCTAAACAGAGAATTCTCAACAGAGAAAT
>NC_034597.1:80374595-80392294 GCF_900095145.1 Mus pahari | reverse complement strand
CTTTCATCTTAGCTCTAAATTTTGTCTCTGTAACTATATTCTTTCATGGGTATTTTGTTCCTTATTCTAAGGAGGAATGAAGTATCCACACAATGGTCATCCTTCTTGGTTTTCCTGTGTTTTGCAAAATGTATCTTGGGTATTCTAACCATCAGGGAAAGGCAAATTAAAGGCTACATTCCTCTTTCTGTTTCCTGGTTCACTGAGATGGTGTCAAGTTCCTGCAACAACAGCTAATGTCTCTGTATATCATGAAGTCCTCTCTGCCTTGCAGAACCTTATCACTCAGAACAAACCCAAAGCAAAATCTTTCTCTTTGAGGTACTTCCTATATGTCAGAGCATGTCAAATTTGAGATACTTGTTTACTTACGTGAGTCATTTCTCCTGAATCTGGTATGCTTCTCTCACTGTAAAGCACATTAATACAATCCCTCTAGCTTAGAAATGTTACAATTTCATTCCCTTTATGGTAACTAATATTGTTTGGACAAATAAATGACATTTTCTTTCTCCCTTAATCAACTGAGTAATAAATGGGTTGATTTCAAATTTTGGCTTTTAGAAATAGAAAAGCAAAAAACAAGGTAACATGCATATGTTAATAGAAATACTTCTTGTTTTTTGAGGTTTAGGCCCAGTGGTTGAATTATATGTGAATTCTGATTTTGTTTTTTGTTTGTGCCTTTCTTTGTTGGAAAAAAAAATGGCTATACTCTTTTCTATAATGGCCATAAAAATTTACACTCCAGCCAAAAGTCGTTTATTTGTTTTTTCCTGTATCATTGCCAGTGTGTGTTGCTTCTCATCTTTTAATGATATATTTCTTAATAGTATAAGATAATATTTGAGTTTGTTTGTTTTGCATTTTTCTAATGATTCATGAAATTACACATCTTTTTCATAAATTTCCTGCATAGCATATTTTGCTTATAACTTTTGGGGAAGTCTCTGTTTATTTCTTTATTTCATTTTTAAGTCAAACCATTTTTACATTTATCTTTTTTTATTTCCTAAATAATTTCCTAAATTACTTTTTCCTCACAATAAAACTGCTACAAACTCCTTCAGATGCAGTACAGTTTTTATAAAAATGTATCTACTTATAGCATAATATAATTCTTGAGATACAGAGCTGTAAAACTACCTATGGAATAGGTACTTGTCCTCACAAGTCTAGTTGCCTAGACTTCAATACTCCTAATGACATCCGTTAACAGATACTAAGTGGCAGTGTTTTACTTTCTGTGGACTTTCTAAGGACAGTGAGAAATATGAAATATATTTGTATATCTCTGATGCTTAAAAAGATGTGCCTAGGTGCCCACGAGATTGCTGTTGACACATGTGTGTGTGTGTGTGTGTGTGTTCAAATAGATGACAGTATTCTTGTAATTAAAGCCTCAAACAGAAAAGCAGTAATGTTCACGAATTTTTATAATATACACAATAAAAGAAAGGCAAAATGTCTGGCATAGAGCATAGTTTGGATACAAAACCTAATTCTTTTAAAGCCATACCTATTTCAACTGGTTTCTTTATCTTCTGTAGTCATTACCAAGTGATGGCACTTCCATCTCATGTCTATCTACAGAGATCACAGCCTTTCTGAAATTGGTAAATGCAATCAACCTTGAGGGGATTAAACTATTCCTTAGCTTATCCTCCTCTATGGTCTAATAATTATCATATTCTCCACTCTCATCTGATCCATGACCACCCTAGAATCTTTTCCACACAGCCCTCATGATATGCTTTATTGTTTGTTGCTTGGAAATATGAGTACTATATACTTTGCTTTCCTAAGTCATTTTTTGTGTTTCTTTCTATAGCCACACTTGGCTGTAAGGTAAAAGATATACAAATACTTTATAGAAAATTAATTATGTACCATTAATTTCCTGTAAGTAGAAGGAAGTAAATCCTCTGGAATACAACCAGGAGTCCTGCACAAGCCATTATAAGTAAGTTTATTTTCTCCATAATATTAGATTTTCAAAGAAAATATACTCTGTTGTTGAAGGCAATGCAGTGAACATCTTTTCAAGATCTGTGGTATCTATACAATGATCCTTAAGGAAAAGACACAACTAAAGCCAAGCAACCAAACTTAACTGAGAAGAATGTGCAATGTCCCTGGGCCTCAATGACATCACTTTGCTTCTGGATTAATAGACCATCCAGTGTTCTCTTAGGTAGGGTAAAGAATGTCCTCAGTGTTTAAGTCACTGTCAGTTGGGTTGTTTGTTACTTGCTGCTGAAGGGGTGCCATCTGGTTCTCATCATCATCCATCCATGGTGGTACCCAGGGACACATTCATCATCCTGTCCTGTTCTTAGTTGTCAGTGCATATGGGTTGCCACTGAATCATTCTTCATTCCCATTCACATCGTCACCCTGGAGGAAATCATTCTGTTCTTGCTCTGGAAACTATATCAAATTATCTAAGGCTGTCTACTAAGATTCTTCGTGGAGGAATTGATTTTTGTTTCCTTAAATTGCTCTGCTTTCATCTCCTTAATCATCTTGTTCTATTTGAAGATCAAAATTAAAATGTGTGTGTGACTGTGTGTGTGTGTCTGTGTGTGTCTGTGAGTGTGTATAGGTGTGTGTGTATGTGTGTGTGTGTGTGTGTGTGTGTGTGTGTGTGTGTGTGTGATTAATTAGATGGTATCAAACTTGCTGGGTGCTTTTTTTCTTTCCTGTTCTTGATTCTGTGGACAAGAAAGCCAACATTTCATTCACAGAAGAATGTCAACAATCAGGTTGATATGAATTTCCTCTTACCCTTTATTTTGACATTCATTTTCCCAGTGTTAAGGGTCATAACAATTGTTCATAGTTTTGTCCAAAAAGTATTATTTTATTTCATCACATCTTTTCTACTTTCCTCAAGGACTAATCATGTAAAATTCAAAAGTTACAGGAGACTGCTTTAAGCTAACATTTTTCCCTAGGGCCATGAGCACAGAGGATCTTATATTCCACTGAAATATGTACGAAACAAAAAAAGCTATTAAGATAAAACCATCAACACAATATAATCAAGACAATAATTTTGTCTTATCCTGGTAGACATAGATATATGTTTATAAAATATAAATTTCACTGAAATATCCTATTGGCATCAGTCCTAAGTGGGAGGATTAGAGAAAGGAGTTACTTCCAAATTGTTCCTCAAAACGTATAAGAAATCCTGTCGATTGTTGCTCATTTTCTAGACTATAGGGTAGTGCAAGGTTATTAAAGGCTCATCTATGGTGCAAATCACCATAAAATTTCTTAAGTTATATTTTATGAGACAAAATATATACCATAATCTACTGAAAAGACTAATACTAGAGGTCTGCAATGAAGCACTTGTTCCTAATGGCCCTTTAACAGTCAGCCCCCAAATCAGATAACTGTGATAATAGAAAGGAATGTAATTTCAAAGTTGCACTAGTTGGAGGTAAGGTTTAGTAGGTTTTTTGAAGATTAAAATTATCTTTTGGGAACAGTGAGAGCACAGAAAATAAAAAGGTCCTTTTGATATAATTGAGTGGGAAGAATCCTTTAATGAAAATAAGATTTTGAAAGACTCTCAAGTGCGATGTATATTAATATGTAAGAATGATTCCCTCTGGGAAAAATTGCCTGTTTTCTGGAAGCTTTGTTTTCATTCTGATGATATCGAAGCATGACCTACAAAATTAGGCAAAGAAAGAAAGAAGTTTCAGTTAGTTAATGTTTATTTTTCTTCTCACTGTGAAGATTTAGGAAAATAAATGGCCTAGGTTCTAGAAACAGGTGATGAAGGATTTCAATCACATGAAAATAAAAGGCAGAGAATCTAAAAAACAGAAATAAAAAAAATGTTATTGACTAAAGTAATTATAAAGTACACGTTTATTTTTACCTTAGGTGCTTGTGGTTTGTTTCTTCACGTTTTCTGTCTGTTTCCAAAATTTCCCACACTGCATCACTGTTAGGATTTCTCCAAACTCCTTTATCCGTTTTATGAATCATCTGAGTTATGTCTTGAGTTGAGGTTAAGGGTGAGATAATGAGGGATTTATCGTAGATGCAATGAAGTGTAAAAATGGTACTGAACCATGGCTAATAAGTACCTTGCAAACAATTGGTCTGTTTCACATGGTAGCTATTGGCCTACAATTGTAAGGGAAAGCCATACAGGACAGGAGAACTCAGTTGTGTTGCATCAGTAGGGATAACTACATTAATCATGTGCTGCCAAATATAAAGAGACATCCACTTCACCCGTTTTATACCTTATATTCTATACCTTTTAGACAAGAGCTAATGACACTTTGCTCAGTTTCAAAAAAAAAAATTCTGAATTTGATTAAGAAATCTTTAACCTCATGAAAGTTTTCACAAAACCAAGCAAGGAAACTCCAATCCTCACTTGTATTGCTCTAAACTATTCAGCTATGTTTGTTTCAAATATGTGCATCAGTAGGAATGGAGAATAGACAGTAGAAAAATTCGATTGGTCAAAAGAGGGCATAATTGTAATGAAAACAGCAACATAGTGGATTCTGCTTACTACGAAAAGATTCAGGGCACCGCTTTCATTACTTTCCTTGGAGTTTGAGCCAGGAAATCCATTAAAGAGGAGAACAAAAGTCCATATCTGATTTCTGAAGTTTCTGGATTTTTAAATACTCAGTATATCAATTACCCTATCATAGTCTGAGCCCGGTACAAATAATCCTCAGGTAGTCCAATATTTAGTGCATATGAAAGCTACATATTGGTGCAAAGTAAAAACATTGCTGTTATCTGAAAATCAAGACATATAGCATAGGACACATGAGATGAATTTGCTGAACAGCTTTGAGGGAAGGGAGTTTCTATAGGAAAAAAAGCACCCCAGTAAGTCATAATCACACACACACACACACACACATGCACACACACACTACTCATATTTACAGCTGGCATGTGCTTATGTGCCTTCACAAGATTACAGCAACAATAAAAGTCACTTTGCAGCAAGTCAGGAGAAAGTTGACATTGAGAATAACATATGATGAAAGTAGAAATATAAATCCCTAATGACATAAATTTGGTTGATGTAATAAATAAACTTGTAAGTACTTGACTGCTCACAGGAATGTGTGCTGTATAGTGCTTTGAATTTTACATTTACATTTTTTTCTTTCTTGTTAATATCACTTTAAATATGTGTACATTTCCTGCTTTTATTGCCTACTATTTTCTTATTAATATAGCTGAATATCAAGGAAAAGCATGAAAGATGAGCAGGAAACCTAGAGATATAGCAGACACTGTTCTAAGAATTAGTCCACTGAGAATTAGAGAATCTGTGTTTAAAAAAAAAAAAAATCTTATTGTAGATATAAGGACATATTTCAGTACCCTCTACAGGCTACCAAATCACAAACACAGTGACATTTTTATTAGCAATGGTCAAATAGCACTGTAACATAAATAAAATCCTGTTCTCAAAATGAAACCCATGAGTAAAATGCCATGTTATACTTATACTTCATGTTAACGTATTTATAAATTGTACAGCTAAAACATATTTCTTAATTTACCTTCTAAAATTATTATTCTCAAATACTGATGAACAAATGATTTGTAATAGTGTTCTGTGTTTTCTGTCACCTAGAAATATAAAATACATAGGAAATATTCAATCAAATAAAAACAATAAATATCATGTAAAAGCTTTAAACACATTCTCAATTTATTAATTCATTTTCCATACTACATTTTCATAAGGCTTATAAATTATTGCATGTGTATTTCACTTTTAATAGCACATTCTTTGTTTATTGTTTATATTTTAAGATGTAAACTTTACCTTCACAGCACTTAATACTATAAAGACAACAGAATAATTCTATCATTGCTGTTTCTAAAATCTGAGACAAAAGAAAATTACAGAGCTGCCCAAATGGGCCCATAATAGTCTAAAACAAAGAAAATACAAAAATTACGTACATGTGTTCTGTGTGTAGAAATTCAGATGGAGTGTTCTTGGGCAACCTTGAATAATAATCACAGTATCCCTTTTTAGTGCAGCATGAATACTAATTCCTAGTAAATTGAATTTGAGATGCTTATCCATGATTCTACCAAACAATTTAAAATGTTCTCATACATGTGTAAATGCTATGGATCAATGCCTGTGTTTAATAATGGCGTCTGACTTTTTTTTTTCCTCCTTTGTTTAACGCCTACCAAAAAATTTACCAATTTCAGAATAATAAATATTTGAAGAAACAAGCCTTAAGAGTCACATGTGAGGGTAGTGTGATCACACCACCCTTGCTTCTGCCACAAGCTCTAAGAACATTCACACTTGAAAGGCAGTGTAAGTGCTCTTTTCTAAAGAAGCACAAGATTCTCTGCTGGCTCAAACGTCAGCTGTTTTGTGAAGTTTCTCCCTACCATCTAGAAGAGAGCAATTTGCTTTCAAAGGTAGATATTCTTGGGTTCCTGGCTGTGATTTTTCTTTTCCTCCTGGCATTCTAGCTTCTGACACATTCTGTGCTTGAACACTCCATGCTTGATGCCTTCCCTGTTTCTTACTTGACTTTTTCTTCAAAGATAAAAGCTCTACAAAGACAATATTTACGATTGATGTCATATTACCAGATTAGCTATCTCAGCATGATACACAGTAGACATTCAAAACATATGTGTTGAAGGAATTTTCTTTTTTATTTTGTCCTTGTTGCTACTTATGTTAGACTATAGCATAGCATTTTATGTGTAAATATGAGCTATTGAGAATCTGTCCCAATAGTAGCTTCATTGATAACCAGTAGCATAAAATTATCACATGTTTTCTTTCTGAGTTTACAGCTTGGTGATCTACAAAATTGTCTAGGATTTTTTTCAATGTTGTTCTCAGTGGGTGCATAAATAAAGTTGTAGAAATTATAGGAAGGAAAGATATAACTATAGTTTTGCCAAAAGAAATGAATGCTAATAAAATGCAGTTCTCTCGGTGATTTACAAATATATTGTCACAGTAATGTGAATATAAATGCCCACATTGCATAATGACTTGTTATACAGTGTTTTTAAAATAGCATCAAACAAAGAAGCTGAACTCTTTAATGTCAGGCTACATCACATTATGCAGTATCAACCCTGGGAAATTCAACATAGCATACTATGACTTGTCTTGTTTATATAATATTCAGAGGTGTTTGATTCCTCAGTTATGCAAGTTATTACTCTGTGTTCTTAACAAAAGAAAATGGAACTGTATTGCTCTTCTAATACTAACTAAATGGATTTACCAGTTTCCCTGTGCCAGTCACAACACAACCCTGTAGGTGGAACAACAATATGAACTAACCAGTACCCCCCGAGCTTGTGTTTCTAGCTGCATATGTAGCAGAAGATGGCCTAATCGGCCATCATTGGGAAGAGAGGCCTCTTGGTCTTGCAAACTTTATATGCCCCAATACATGGGGATGCCAGGGCCAAGAAGTGGGGGTAGGTGGTAGGGGAGCAGGGGTGGGGGGAGGGTATAGGGAAATTTTAGGATAGCATTTGAAATGTAAATAAAGAAAATATCTAATAAAAAATTAAAAAAAAAAACTGTTGTCTTACTATTCTATTATAGAACATCTTCATTTCTTCAGCCTTTTGCAGTATCATTTTTTTAAAAAAGTTCCAACCAAGATCAATAAAAACATCTGCTGGAGCCTTTCTAGATCCTGAATATGATGCTTTATCAGGAAACTTATACATTATATTAATGGTGCTGCCAAGAAACTAGCGCTTCAAACCTCAGTTAGACATAAAATGTTGGTGTGTTTGTGTACTTGGAATGTTTGGGTATATATCACAGCCCATAATTTTCTACAGCATGGCACATGGTAAAAGCAATTAATTACTCCTGATTATGTAATGAATACAATAGCAGTTCAACGAGGCATCTCTTTCATTGTATGCATATAAAAAAATCAGAAAATATGAAAAGAAAGTTGTAGAGGTTATCAGCATGTTTTTATATATCTTTTGTACATGTATTATACAAACACAAACACACACATATATGTATACATACACACACAAATATATATATATATATATATATATATACATATATATACATGTGTTTGCATTTATGTGTATGTGAGTTATATATTTATATTACACTTATAGAAATGTTGAATATACTTGACATTCTGAAAAATACTTATCAGCTATTGTAAACAACATGTGTTTATTTTAATAAATACAGTAGACTGCATATAGGATACATTTTAATGATTTAAGGGTGTTTTCACATTTAATTTTTTAAAAACAATAAGCAAAAATTCACGCTAAGGCATAAACAATTTTCTGTGTACACTAATAAAATTTCTTTCAACATAAAGTGTATTTGACATGAATATATTATAAAATATGTACTTACATCACTTAACAGAAATAATCAATAAAGAGAAACACACCTTTAGTTGGTTAGTTCATTTTACAAGCAATTCACAATACACACACAACTGTACTTCATAAAAGTCAGTAGTCTGCTTCACATTTTGATCTGGGTTAATATGGTGGGATGAAGTATTCTGTGCATATCAATGTGAAAAAAGACAAAATCGTGAAAGAGAGACTATATTCCTAGAATAAGAGAGAAACAATTACTAGAATCAAGACAAAGCTGACAGAGCATCAAATAGGATTTGCAATGCACATAAAACATAGCCACAAAGAGATAAAATGGAAACGAAAGTCAAGATGGAACATGCAACTCAAATCATGGCTGCTAAGCAGGTTTGAGGGAATCTGAGGCTACAAGCACAAGATAAGCCAGGAAAATAGAAGATGCAACAAGAAAACAAATGGGCCTCCAGTTGCTTGAGAATACCAAGGTCTTTTCAAACTTTTAAGCCACTCAAGTATTTATTCTGAAAGCAAATTTTCACCATTGGCTAAGTTTGGAGTAGAAATCCACTGCATAACAGCTTGGAGGACTACAACAGAAGGTCATCCCAGAAGGGGTCCTATTGTTAAGGATTCAGTTTCTCTAGAGATAAGAAAACATGGAATAGTCACAGCTCAGTGGGGATCCTGCCAAAATGTTTAGATGAGAGGTTGCCATAAGAGTCACCATATATGAGAGAATTTGTGAAAACCAGCAAGAAATTGAGACAGCAGGGTTTTAACATTGTGCAGATTCAAGTTGTCAGTTACATTATATTCTGTATTTAGGAAGGGATGGAGACACAACGCTTATACATGTCAAAACATAGGTTAACTTCTGAGTTCTTTTACTATCATTAATACATTGGAGATATCAGTAGTCCATACATCTGCTCACTGTCCTACATTTGCATGCCCACATGAATAAACTTGAGTGTGCTGATAAGAGAGGAACATATCCTGTGTATACACTGCTGAAAAAATATTGATGCTGGGGCCTGCCATGGATAAGCATAAAGAAATAATTATGAAATGAACATAGGCTTGTTAGTTAAGTATCTCCTTAAATGAAATTGCTTAGAAAAAATAAATAATGTGTTTGCTATAATGATATATCTCAATGAAAATAGAACTTCATAAAAAATATGTAAGTTTAGAATACTTCACAGTTTGTTAAATGTATCTGTTAATATTCATTCTGACTGTTTATTTGACCTATTATCATATAGTTTTCATACAGCTTGTTCCATCTTAATATGCATTAAATTTTCTTTGCAGTCAGATCATTCAACCCCATAAATAATAAACCATGTATTATGTACTCTTGCATGCCCCTGAACCATAGTTGTATAAGACTGTATCCAATTGTTGTTGTAATCATGTGCATAGAGAAGCCAAAATGTTGGAAGTAGAATTATAAAAACAAAACAAAACAAAACAAAAACGCTAATAAACATTACCAGCAAACATTGGAAGTAAATTAATAATGTATATTTGCTATATTAAGTGCTTTTGGATCAGTTGAGGTCAACATGGTTACATCTTACTTTATAAAACTGCATTAAACATCCCTGTAAATTTTTATGTGTTTCCAATCTTGTGCTATTCAGTAAACAAGGAAGAAAGCCTTTCACTAGTGACAGATGGAAGATCAAATTTAAGGGGGCTACGAAAAAACAAGTACAATGAATTAAGAAATGCAGGCTGTGAAAAGAATAATTGACTACAATTGTAAAGCTTCTGAAACAAAAAGAAACTTTGAATTAAAAGCATAAAATAAATAATATGGCACTATTAAAGATCAAGAGAGAGAGAAAAGAAAGATTCAAATTCGTGATCAAGTGAATCGAAGAGAAAGTCTGTGTCTTCAACCCTTAATGCATGTATAGACACATTAATATGTGTGCACTTAAATTAGTTTGTTGGGAAGAAACGGGAATGGAAACAATTTTTTTTTTAGCAGCTACTCTTTATCTACAATATACCTAACAAATTCTAAGACTAAAACATTCAGAAATCACTTCCAGTCTAAAAATAAAAAATATAAATCTTGATTTTCTTTCTGCTTTCTTTTGAAATCTATTTTCTCTTACTTAGTAATTTTTAATATAATTTACTTAATATTTAGTTATTTTTACTATGCCCGTGCTCTTCTTTGTCTCTTTGTCTCTTTATGCTACCTGTGTGCAGGTCGTTATGAGGTCAGAAAAGTGCATGTGGTTTGCTGAAGCAATAGCAGGCTCAACCTGGATGCTGAGAAATGAACTCAGCTCTAGCTATGAAAAAGCAGGAAGGACTCTTTTTTTGTTTTCATTCCTTTTTGGTTAATCTTTCTCACATTCTCATTTCTTTATTTTTGTCCTTTTTCTTTTTTTTTCTTTTATCACCCTCCTTTGTGTTATTGTTTTATTTACATTTATTAATTTAATCTCATAATTTTTCTTTTGCTCCTCATTATTAGAGATGCAATTGCATTTATTTGATCTTGACTGTGTTTATATACATTATTTGTTTTCTGTATCTTTGTTATTGTTGTGGTTTATTTTCTTGTTGCATTAGGGATTGAACTCTTAATCAAAGTCTGATAATTAAGATGAAATCAGAAAAGCTACATTATAACTAGTGAACAAATACCAACAGAGATGCAACACAGACATTAGAATCAAGGGAAACATCTAATAACTCTACAGTAACTAAATATAAAGATATGAAAATAAACAACATTCTAGAGAAGCCAAAATTGATTTTATAAATGATCAGCATTAAGGAAAATATAAATGAAACACCTTAATGAATTAAGATATATCTATGAAAAGAAAAATTAACAACAAATACACAGCCTCTGAAAAATACAAAAAGAAATCTTGAAAATTAAAAGCATAAAAGTCAAAACTAAAGCATAATTAAAAGTGTTTCCACTGATAAAGTGGAAGTGAAAATGTCAGATGTAAAATAAAAGTTGGTAAATTTTTACATTATGGTAATAAAGAACAACTTGTTCCCCCTTCTTTGCAGGATTGAAGCATCCACATTTTGATCTCCCTTGTTCTTAAGCTCCATATGGTTTTTGGGTTGTATCATGGGTATCCCGGGCTTTTTTCCTAATATACATTTACTTATCAGTGAGTACATACCATGTGTAGTTTTTTTAGTGTCTGGGTCACCTCACTCAGGATGATATTTTCTAGTTTTATCCATTTGCCTGCAAATTTCATGAAGTCATTTTTTTTTAATAGCTGAGTAGAGTAGTACTCCATTGTGTAAATGTACCACATTTTCTGTATCCATTCTTCTGTTGAGGGACAGCTTGTTATTAGAAATAAGGCTACTGCTGGGTGCTGGTGGCACACTCCATTAATCCCAGTCAGAGGCAGGCAGAATTCTGAGTTCGAGGCCAGCCTGGTCTACAGAGTGAGTTACAGGACATCCAGAGCTATACAGAGAAACCTTGTCTTTAAGGAAACAAAAACAAAAACAAAAACAAAAATAAATAAATAAGTAAGTAAATGAAGAAAGAAAGAAAGAAAGAAAGAAAGAAAGAAAGAAAGAAAGAAAGAAAGAAAGAAAGAAAGAAAGAAAGAAAGAAGACCACTATGAATATACTAGAATGTGTATCCTTGTTATTTGATGATGGAGCACCAGCATCTTTTGGGTATATGCCTGGGAATGGTATAACTGGGTCTTCAGTTAGAACTATTTCCAATTTTTTTGAGGAACTGCCAGTTTGATGTCCAAAGTAGTTTTACCAGTTTGCAATCCCACCAACAATGGAGGAGTTGTTAGCACATCCTTGTTAGCAGCATCTGCTGTCACTTTTTTTTTTTTTTTTTTTAATCTTAGCCATTCTGATTGTTGTTAGGTACAGTCTCAGGGTTGCTTTGATTTGCATTTCCCTGATGACTAAGGATGTGGAACATTTTTTAAATGCTTCTCAACCATTTGACATTCCTCAGTTAAGAATTCTTTGTTTAGCTCTGTATCCAATTTTTGGTAAGGTTGTTTGGTTCTCTGGAGTCTAACTTCTTGTGTTCTTTGTATGTATTGGATACAAGCCCTCTACTGGATGTAGGGTTGGTAAAGATCTTTTCCAATGTATGGTTTTCATTTTGTCATATTGACAGTGTCCTTTACCTTACAGAAGCTTTGCAATCTTATGAGATCCCATTTGTGTATTTTTGATCTTAGAGCAGGAGCCATTGGTGTTTTGTTCAGGAAGTTTTCTCCTGTGCCCATGTGTTTGAGGCTCTTCCCCAATTTCTCTTCTATTAGTTCCTGTGTTTCAGGTTTTATGTTGAGGTCCTTGATGCACTTGTACTTGAGCTTTATGCAAGGAGAAAAGAATAGATCAGTTTTCATTCTTCTATATGCTGATTGCCAGTTGAACCAGCACCATTTGTTGAAAATGCTGTCTTTTCCACTGGATGGTTTTGGCTTCTTAGTCAAAGATCAAGTGACCATAGGTGTGTAGGTTCATTACTGGGTCTTCAATCCTATTCCACTGATCTACTTGCATGTCTTTGTACCTCAACTATGTGGATTTCATCACTATTTTTCTGTAGTTCAGCTTGAAGTCAGGGTTGGTGATTCCTACATAGAAGGGGGAACAAATTAATTACAGGAAGTAGAGGGAGGGAGGGTCCTGGGAGGAAGAGTGGGGGAGGGAAAAATGGGGGACAGGATTGTCGCTACTGTCGCTCCGACCAGCGGAAAAGAAGTGACGAAACCGATGTCCTTCTCAAAGCAGTTTATTCCGGAACATAACTACGTGCAGTAAAAAATCCCCCGACCTCTCTTGGCCATCCCCTTTTATACCCTCTAGATCACTCCCCATCACCCTATTCCATGTAGGCACAGTTCATTAGCACAGGACTACATTCCTCACATCATCTGATCTTTTGTGGTGGTGCATCTGTGCAGTGCAGTTTAATGGACGTGGCTATCTTGAGGGATATGAGGAAGTCAGTTGTTAGCCATTAGACTTGGAGGCAGTCCCAGGTTCCATCTTGGGGCTGCGGCCAAACCCGCTCCTCACACAGGATCAAGTATTGGGAGGGACAGGAGAAAAGTACAGAGGTCAGAAAATATTACAAAAAATATGGAGCAGTAGTTTATAGGGAACACTGAGTTGTCACTAGAAAGCCCCAGGTGCCAGGGAAGCTAGAGGCTCCCAGGATCCAGTGGGAATGACTTTAGCTGAAATACCCAACAAAGGGGAGATACATCCTGAAGAGACCAACTCCATTATATGCAAGTCCCCCAGTTGAGAGAAGGGGCCACCCAGCCATCTCAAAACGTTTAACCCTGTCCAAAGGAAAGACAGGGACAAAACCCAAATGTATCAGAGACTGAAGAGAAATCCATCCAGAGTCTGCCCCACCTAAGAATCCATTCCATCTGCAGACACCAAACCCTGGTGCTAGCTATTGCTGATTCCAAGAAGCTCTCCCTGACAGGTGCCTGGTATAGATGTTCTCTGAGAGGTTCTACCAGCAATATTCAATTTCATGTGAATATTCAATGTTCACATGAAAATATCCCCCCAACTATGTATACATAATCAAAACAAAAACAAACACAGAAAGCATGAGACAAACATGTAAAACTAGAAAAAATAAGAACCTGAAAATATTTGACATTATTCAAAGAATAACCTCGTAATTACAATAATTGAATCTAAAGATTAAAAAATGAAGTGTTCTAGAAAATCAAAAGATTCCTCTTATAAATGATCAGCTCCAAGAAGATATAAGCAACATCTGTATGAATTAAAAAATAGAATATCTTATATGAAAACTATGATTTCAAAAGGCATAACAAAATTGATGAAGTACAGGCTTAAAGAAGCCTTATTAAATGAAATAGTCTCATAAGTTAAACTGTTTTCCTTATATGACAGTTGAATATCTAAGAGCTAAGAGAAGAAAACAAAGAATAGAGAATAGGCAACATAGACTTACTGAGTTATTTATAAAATCAAACTCTCCAAAAAAAATCAACATTGCAGTGTCTGAGAATTCACAGAATGAAAATGATGTGTAAAGTTCTAAGGAAAATGAATGCAGGTCCAGCAAAGGTATCATTCATAATAGGAGATGAAATGGGTTCCCACAAAGTGAGTATTATGTAAGGGAATCAGTTACAACAAAGCATGCAAGGCTAACAGTACTTTGTGGAATCTACTATACACACAAGAGGGAACAAGAAAAATACTAAGGTGGTCCTGGGCATTAGTGTGAGAATTAGAAAGTAGTCATTTATAATTAATTAAGTGAAACTCTAAACTAAACAAGGAAGAAACAAATACACTCATCAACACAAGCAAAGAAAAATTTCACAATGTTTTGAAGCAATATATAATTTTCAATATAACTTTATAATTTTAATTATCATGTCAAAAGAAATAAAATTGATTAGGTAATAAAATTGGGCATTATTTTTGCAAACTTCAGTAAACTCACCTCATATATAAAGACTTAAATAAACTTAGAGTAACACAATAGAAAGATAGTATTCCAAGTACGAGCAATGCAAATATTCATGGTATATCTATTCTCATGTACAAAACAGATCTCAAGACAAATGAACATAATCTGTCATAGAGACAAAAAAGTCACTGTGTACTGATAAAGAGAAAATACACCAGAGCCTACAAAACTTATAAATAATAAATACACACACAACAAATATCAAAGCATCCAATTTCTAAAACAAACAGTATTGTGTATAAAGCAAGAAGCAGAACCAACACAGTAATAAATGTATCAGAATCTAATTTCCAGATATTCATAATGCCATATCCCTATAACCTCAACACAGTGTTCAAGGTTATTCTGGATTTATATAATGAGAATTCATCTTAAATACAACCAAAGTAACAATTATAAACTCTCACTTTTATCAACAGACCATGAATAAATAAGTAAATAAATAAATAATTAGGAAAATATCACCAAAGGGGAAAAAAAGTGCTAAGGTGCAGACATATGTTTAATATACTACAGATAACAGAATAATCTAACAAAAAATGTGCAAGAAACATTCATTTTATTACCATATAGTAATTTGTGACTATTTCCAAAACAAATATAATTTTGTATATCAAATTATACAAAATTATATCAAATTCAAAAATAATTTCTTGAAATTAATAAAAATAATTTATTGTATTTTTAATATTATAATAGAATAACCCTTAAATCAATATCAACAGAAAACACAAATTTTATATGAAAACATTGCTAGAGAACAATGAACTTACAAATGTCCAGAATTATATAGAAGAAATTAATGCAGGTGGAGAAACAACCCAAAATTTTAGAATTCAAAAATGTGACAGAGGTTGTAGGTCAAAAGACATTCTAATAAGTAAGTTTACATCTATGAGTACATACATTATAAATAAATGTCACATTCAAATAAATATTTAACTTGTGTGTGTCAGGCTCTTTGAAGACAACAATTAACCACAACCCCAAACAGTACATGGAAATCAATAATACATATCAGAAAGCAAATACTTGAAATATAAATGAAGAAATAATGCAAAGTTTTCCATGTAATAAAAACATGCTTCTTTGATAAAAAAGAAAAAAGATTGTCATAACTTTTGGAAAACCTACAAGATAAAGAGTAACAGCATATAGAATATTAAATTAAAATAAACATATATTACAATTATTACCATTGAAATGCAGAGGACTCTGTGATATTTGAATTTTTTTAATAAGTTGGAAAATAGAAAAACATCTGACTGGTGTGAGATGGAATCTGATATTGTGGCCTCTTGTGAGGCTATGCCAGTGCCTGGCAAACACCGAAGTGGATGCTCACAGCCAGCTATTGGATGGAACACAAGGTCCCCAATGGAGGAGCTAGAGAAAGTACCCAAAGACCTGAAGGGGGCTGCAACCCTGTAGGTGGATCAACAATATGAACTAACCAGTACCCCCTGAGCTTGTGTCTCTAGCTGCATGTGTAGCAGAAGATGGCCTAATCGGCCATCACTGGGAAGAGAGGCCCCTTGGTCTTGCAAACTTTATATGACCCAGCANAAGGGAAGGCCTGGGCCAAGTAGTGGGAGTGGGTGGGTAGGGGAGCAGGGGCGGGGGGTATAGGGAACTTTCGGGATAGCATTTGAAATGTAAATTAAGAAAATAATAATAATAATAAAAAAGAAAAACATCTGTTGTTGTTGGGTTTTTTTTGCTAATTTTTGAGATTGCAATTAATTACAATATTTCTCCCTTCTCCTTTTAAAACTGTAAACCCTTCCATACATGTCTTGATGCTCTCCTTAAAATTTTTGGCGTCTTTCATATTTAATTACATACACATATATTTCCCTAAATATAGTGTTTTGGGTGTATATTATGTCATGTGGATGCATGTTTTTAGGCCTGTTTTGCACTGGACAACCAGTGTGTACTTCCCTGGAAGACCATCTCGTTCACTCCCAGCTTACTCAGTTCTCTGAAGCTCTTTGTGTAGTAGGAATGCCATGATGGCATTTCTCTGTGGTTTGACATGTTCATGAGGGTCATTCTTGTTTAGCTCATGTTTGTGCAAACTATTAAATGCCTATTCCCTCCCAAATTGAATCATAAATATACAAATATTCCAAATAAATCAGTAATAAGCAGTACAAATAGGAATGTAATAAAAAAAAAATTAGAACTAAAGGTTCAATCCAGAGGGATTGATATGAGCAGAGCACAGCCAGAATCAACTGAACAGGGATCATGAGGCTCACTGAAACTAAGGCAGCAGTTGAGTAGCCTGCCGGGTCTGTGGTAGGACACCTGCATTTATTTTATGGTTGATGACTTGAGGTATTTTGGAGAGTTACTCTTAAAAGTGCGAGTGGGCATGTCTCTGACCTTTCGTCATTTCTCAGGACCATTTTCTTCCTACTGGGTTACTTTGACCAGCCTCCATGTAAGCATTTGTATCTTACTGTATCCTGGTCTTACTGTATTTTATTGTATTGAGTTTGGTTCTTGGTATGGGAAGACTGTTCTTTTCTGGGGAGAAATGCGGTGGAGGCTATGAATCTGGGGAAGAGGGTAGATGGGAAGGATATTCTAGCACTTGATAGAATTTCAGTGTAAGCTAGCTAATAAATTCTTCTCACACACACACAAACACACATGCACACACACATGCACACACACAGGTTCTTCTTCATATACATGTATAATGTTCTTCATATATGTTTTTCATATATATATATATATATATATATATATATATATATATATATATATATATATTCATCCTAT
>NC_034597.1:80352917-80374565 GCF_900095145.1 Mus pahari | reverse complement strand
CAAAGACAACCCTAATACACTTCATATGCATGAACACTAAAGAAAGAAATACTGTCATAGTGTGTGTCTTTTTTATTTTCTCAACTGAAAAGAAACTCTAATCTTAACGGATACCTTCTCTCTCTCTCTCTCTCTCTCTCTCTCTCTCTCTCTCTCTCTCTCTCTCTCTCTCTCTCTTTCTCTATTCCTGTCTCTCTCTGTCTGTCTTTCTTTTTCTCTCTGTCAAATGGAATGACCTTATAAAGAATAATGCTAAATATTCAAAACCTCATTCTTGCATACTTGACAATGAAGAGACTCAGAGCTCTTTCTCAAAAACAAACAAACAAACAAACAAACAAACAAAAAACCCAAAAACCACAAGCAAACAAAACACCCACCTCTTTCTTCCAATACCATCTCCTGACATCAACATACAAATGGAAAGAGAGAGGAGTTGACCTACTCAGCAGTGCATGAGAAAGCTTTATTTATGAGCAATCCTGATTCTGAAAGAGAACCAGTAACAGAGGAAGTTGGAGACTTTCCCCTATTTATCTACGTGTTATCACTTTATGATGATGATCAATTTCATTCAATTGACATTTTTTTTTAAATCTAGTAATAAAATGGTGAATAATTTTCACTAAGCTACTTAATTGAGTATTCTGCTCAAAGATTTGTTATCATTTGCTACAGAATTAACGATTTTAAATTACTGTGTTTTATTATTACCCTATTTGTCACCTCACCTTTACATTTGCAAAGTGTTTATTAAAATTATTTTTGTATCATAGAAACTTAGTCTCTTTCCAAAAGTTGGCATTTTTTTCTAAGAGTATGGAATATGTTTTGAGGAAATCTTTTGTACAAAACTGTTCATTATTGACCATAAAATAATTTCTACATATTTTTTCATATTGTATGTATATAGCAGAAACCTGGGTTATAGAGACATCTATATTCTGTATATGTATTCAGTAGTGAAAAGGCAACATTATACTGAAGTCACCCAATTACCATGTTGGTTATCATTGAATACCAAGCATAAATAAGTTCATTGGAAATGAAAACATTCTGCAAGCTATATCTAGAATTATCTTGGGTGTTACCAGTCAAGATTTTTCAGAAAAGAGCTTCCTGAGTTCTCTAGAGACTGAAATTCATAAATAAGAGATATCTTTATAAGGGTCCAAATGAATTTCATATACATTCAGGATTAAGTATTTTCTATTACTACCACATGCTGTTGATTAACATAACATAAACCAATGTGCAATTTATGTAGTGTTTTGTGCAATAATTGCCTGTGATTATTCTTGCATTGCATTTACATCTCACAATATTCCTTAGTGGTCTTGCAAATAATTTTGAAAATAAGAGATTAATAAAAATTCAGGTTGGATTATTTTCAATATCAATGCTTAAAATTTCAGATTGCAAATTTAAAGTCTCACTAACTACTTTGTTAAAAATTATGTTATACAAAATGAACAATATATTTTGAACATCTTGTCATGAATAAAATTAACTTATAATTATCTAATCTAAGGATTTCTAAAGAACATGATAAATGTCTTTTATGCTTTTATTGTGAACATTAAAACAAAATTGACATGAAAATTTCTGTGTTGAGCAGAGGTATCTTAAATTCTGAGTAAGTTAGTGATATAATTCTACTCTCATTTACTGAAAAAATGGGGAGCATTTTGCTTTCACATTGCAACAGGAAAACATTGTTTAGCTCTATTCTTGAAATTGCATACATAGAACAAAAACTGTTTCATATATTGTTTCTGAAGTTCTATAGAATTATAACATGTAGATAAAATATAATATTCTTATTAGTGCATGACTTAATGAAATTTAAATCTATAATATATTTCTATGTCCAAACAAAAATATGAAGTAAACATTCAAACAAAAACTGTGATGGTCATGATTGTTCTAATTTTCCATGTATATTTTCCATGGAAGCTATCTTGAAATGATATCTAATATTCAGATGAAAAATTAAAAGAAAACTTAAAAGTCTATTCTAACCCCAGCCAGGCTCATACATAGTTTGTGCCTGCGCCTGTGTGGAGATCACAGGTTGACATGGTGATAGCAGTTCTCTATTATCTCTCTAACTTATTTTCTTTGAGAAATAGTCTGTGACTAAATACAAAGTTTGATTTTTAAGCCCAGTTTTAATGTTGGCTAGCAGTGAATATATGGGATCACTTGAGTTTGCCTCTTATTGATAGAGATATGCACCAAAATCCTAACTTTATTTTTATGTGGGTACTAAGGATCAGACATAGGATATCATGTTTATACAGCCAGTAATTTAACATCTCCTAAGCTCTACAATCTATAATGTGCTCTTCCATATGAATCTTATTAAATGATTTTCTTTTCATTTATCAACATAATACTTTTATTGATTTGGAAATGTCACATAATGTACTCTGGTTATATACACTTCCCAGTCTTCCCAGGGCTACTCTTCCAGTCCTCTTGTGACCTCTCTCAAAACAAAAGAAGAAGGAGAAAAAAAAGAGGAGGAGGAGGTAAAGAAGAAGAAGAGGAAGAAAGAAGAAGAAGAAGAAGAAGAAGAAGAAGAAGAAGAAGAAGAAGAAGAAGAAGAAGAAGAAGAAGAAGAAGAAGAAGAAGAGGAGGAGGAGGAGGAGGAGGAGGAGGAGGATAAATACTTAGTTTAATTTGTGTTACCCACATACTCACTGAAGAAGGGTCAAACTCCCAGTAGCCAGTCCTTATATAAAAAGTGAGTTATTCTTTATCTCCGCATTGCCAGAAGATAACAACTATAAAGAGATAAATTTCAGTATCCCTACCATAAATTTTAAATATTCTCTTCAACACTTTACTGTCTAGATTATTTATTTTGAGTAGCAGGGTGAGAGGTGGAGAATGTTGTCACAGATGCATACTATATCTCTTATGACTATGAGTCTGCCATCACTAATAGCACTTGTAGTAGATTATAAATGTCTGAGTCTATCAATTGTTTCCTAGTTTTTAACAATTTTATACTATTTCTCAAAGTCTTTAATTGTTGTTTCTCAAATGAGATCTTGCTTCACCTTTCCTGCAGATGTTCATGTTTTATGCCCTCCTATAACAGAATTTTTCTTCACCTTAGTTGTAGTAACTAGTTAAGACCCTGACACAGAAAAAAATTTCATCCAGACATATTTGCAACCTCCATAAATGTTTACTTATAATAGATGTACAGTAAATGCCTACTAATTTGTATTGCAAATTAAGACCCTGAATCTCCGGAAAGACTCCTGCAAAACAAGTACATTGTAATTACTCCAATACATCAACATTTTAGCTGCATGAAATAGAAAGACTTAGTAACACAGGGATATACAAGCATGTATTCATAAATAAATTAATGAATAAACAAATCATAATTGTGTTTTATTCATTGCATTAATGTAAAACTATAATATAAAATGTATTAGTGATATATTGCAACAGTGGTACTTCTGTATAAAATGAGTTTTTCAAACTAAAGACTACTGAGAATTTGTTCTGGATAAATCTTTGTGTTTGCAGGATCCTGTACATTTAAGGGTGTTCAGCAGTTTAGGGCTGTCATACCTTTCACGTTGTGACAATCAAAATATCTTAAACTTAAATATTGCAAAATATCCTCAGGGGGTGGGGCAAAATTGCTTCTGCTTGAAAATCACTGAACTGAGAAACAGAACCATTGATCAATTCACTGTCTTGAAGCTAAGACATTTGACCACATAAATTTTCATTGAGCTTATGAAATGAACAAAATAATTTTTAATCAAAGGAGAGTCAAAAGAAAAAGGGAAATGGGGCTGTCCTTATTTAAAATCAAACAGATCGCAGGAAGTATAAAGTTCATAAATATGAAAAGTATGAATCATATCGTAAGCTATTGCGTGGGAGGCTCCTAAAGCAGGAAGGTAAACAACTCAAAATACATTCAGGAAGTCCGTAAAACTGACCAGATTCACTACCCCCAACCCTACCCATCACTACTCCTACAGAGTAAGCAGTAAAAGCTGAGGGTCCCTCTGAGAATAGAAGAACAGAGCTACAAAGACTAAGAAAAGCTAAACTGCAAAGAGGATGCCAACAACACAAGCTGCCACAAAGGCTGAGACAAAATGAGCTTCCTGGAAGTAGTAGAATCCCCCTGAGTTTCCTTGGAAGAGTTTTTTTGTTTTGTTTTGTTTTGTTTTTTTTATTATTAGATATTTTCTTTATTTACATTTCAAATGCTATCCCGAAAGTTTCCTATACCCTCTCCCCCCCCCGCCCCTGCTCCCCTACCCACCTACTCCCACTTCTTGGAAGAGTTTTAAACAAACCAAGGCACCTTGAAAGGACATTCTCCAATCTGTTGAGCCAACTAGAGCTATTCAGTGTCCTCCAGGTTCCCAACTCTATGAGCTGTCACCCATATATGGTTGTGGACTTAGAAATGTATTTGTCTTTGAGTCAGCTTCTGTGTGTAACTCCTCATTCACAGTCCTGTAAATAACACACAACGACTCCTACATCTGTACTTTAGTGGCATCTTTACTTGCTTCGTCATGGATTGTCTATCTGGGGATAGATATTTGTGCTGTGTCTCCCTAGAATTTTTTTTTGTTTGTTTTTTGGGGTTTTTTTGTTTGTTTGATTGATTGATTTGTGTTTTGACTTGTTTTGTTTTGTTTTGTTTTGTTTTTGAGACAGGGTTTCTCTGTATAGCCCTGGCTGTCCTGAAACTCACTTTGTAGACCAGGCTGGCCTCAAACTCAGAAATCTGCCTGCCTCTGCCACCATCGCCTGGCTAGAAAATTTTTTATTACACAAAACCTATCTTTGAGATTCTCTGGAGCTCCAGGAGACTGGGCCACCAACCAAAGAGTGCACTTGGAGGGACCCTTGACTCCAGCAGCATATGTGGCAGAAGACCGCCTTGTTGGACATCAATTTGAGGAGAGCCCCTTAGACCTGAGTGTGCTCGATGCCCCAGTTTAGGGAATACCAAGGCAGGAACACAGGGGTGGGTGGGGAAGCACCCTCATAGAAGCAAGGGGAGGGGGATGGGATAGGGGGTTACAAAGGGGTGACCTAGAAAGGGGAAAACCTGTAAAATGTTAATAGAAATAATATCAAATTAAAAAAAAAGGAACATGCCAGAAAAGTTTGGAATATTACTGGTAGCAGAAAGCAGTTTCACCTGTAAATTCTTGTGAGGAAAATATTGACTAGTTGTATGTATGAATATTTGATACAGGAATTTCTGTAACCACAGAAAAATAGATTAAACTGACATTCTAAAAATAATGTATTTTATTATGTTAATAAAGTTTATTAATTTATTTGATATTCTTTCACTTAGTTATAAGGCTCCAAATGTAAAGGAGTTAGGTAGGGACTCAATGAGTACATTGAAGTATGTCAAGGACAAAAAGGATTTGCTATATTTCTAGAATCTATTCAGTAAATAAGGAAAGAGAAATTCATGGGATAATAGTTTACTTATTAACAGATATGATTCCATAGATAGCTTTTATCCAACATCCTGAATTAAAACTCTAGAAGTAAATTAATTATTTTTGCATGAAGTCCTTTAAAAAAAGAACTCTATTTTAATAAACTTCACAATCATTTATTCTTTAGCTTTTATTTCTAGATTAAATTAGACATATTTTATTCGTTTATTCCTAGTGCTGTTTAAAAGAAGGAAAAATGTATAATATTATTATGGTTCTCTTGACCCAACACAGATAAATAAATACTTGTTTTTGGAGAATACACAAGTTTGAGTAATGATCAAGGAAAGTTTCCGACTCAGAGAGAAAGGAAATTAAGATATTTAAGGAATGAAAAAATTAGGAACTGACAGGAATCACCCTAATTAGACTTTATCTATAGTGATAAAGACAGACCATTCTGTTGCTGGGAGCCTAGGAACAGCTGAAAACAAATCAGTGGTGA
Source organism: Mus pahari (assembly GCF_900095145.1). NCBI lineage: Eukaryota > Metazoa > Chordata > Mammalia > Rodentia > Muridae > Mus > Mus pahari. The sequence goes on along the minus strand of NC_034597.1, from coordinate 80,368,604 downwards.
TCAGGGAAGACACAAAAGATAGTTTGCTGACATGATCACAGTTCTCTACTTAGTCCATGTTTAGATCCCTCATCAAAGCAACACTATAGCCCTGATGGTTCTGGCGGCTCTAACATCTTTACCTGCTATAAAAGTTATAAAAATTTAATGTAGAGAAGAAGATGCATTATGAACTGGGGACATAAAATATCATATGAAGTGAAATTCTACCTGAAAATTTGGCAAGTCTTTCAACAGGTGAACAATATCCAAATACAGGAAGACTTACAGACTCAAGCTCTCAATACCAAATTGTCAGACATGAAAACATATAAATAATTAATATTATATATAGTGAATATGTTTAAGAATATCTGTATAAACATATACAGATATACATTTAATATAGTCAATAATAAAGGATAATGGAGGGTTTGGAGGGAGAAAAGAGAAGGACAAGAAGCTATGGAAGAGACCCCAAATATTCCCATATACTATATTTTCTCTTTCAAATGCTTTAAAACATGCAATTGTTGTTATATGGATATATTTATATGTTTATACATATGTATTTATACACATAACCTGCCTAGTTCATGTGATATTACTTGTTAATATGTTTTCATGACAGACCGTTTGGTACTGAGTTTTTAACTGATGAGCTTCTCCAAGAGGAAGACTCTTTCTACTCTTCCAGTATTCCTTAGTTTCCTCTATTGCTTTCTGTAGGGTTGAGTCCTCATTGTCTTTTTCTATCCACTTTGGCACATTTATTATTGATTGACTGGTTCAGCTCATTTTTAAAGAGTCATGTTGGTGAAATTTACATTATACCTTTTTATATTAGTAGAAGAAATGGTCTAAGAGCAAACTTTCTTATTCTTTGGGGCTTAGGATCATTCCACCCCTTTTGTACAGAGTTCCCTGAAGTTAGGTTTGAGAATTACTCTTTAAATGTATCAGTTGGAACAGGCCTTCACAACTCTTCATTTTGATTAGTTGAGAATTTTTTTTAATAGTCTCCTTATTTGTAAAAAGAGATTCCTTGATTATAGATGAGTAATAAGTTTATCTATGGGAATAAGTATAAATATTTATAATGTAGTTAAAGGTTATGCTGGTTTTACTAAGTGATCATGGTAGGTTCTTCTCCAAGACCCATGGTGTTCCTAGTCCTTGTTTTCAGTGTCAGGTACAATTGCCCTCTTATTGAACAGGTTTTATATCTTATTAGAGAGATGGTGGCTATCCCCTAAGATATGTCAGCAACTTCTTACCTTAAGGGTTATCATGCCATACTGATGGTTTATGTGGTTCATAGGTATCATAGATAAATAGGATATCAGTTGCTACATTCTTTTGGAATCCTGGTTCTATGAAACTTGGTGTTGAGGAAAAAAAAAAAAGTTCTGATCAATTCTAATTCAGGGCCCTCTAGGCCCTATGACTATAGGACATGGTACATTCAGCAACAGGGACATAACGTCTACCTCCAGAAAGAAACCAAAGTCAATAGCAATAACCTATATATTTGGGAGTGTAGTGAATAACCCTTACAAAAAACTCAGGTGAGGGCATCACATTTCTGGCTTGGGGGCTTTTCTCAGACTGCCTTTGGCTTTTAGAGAAAGTATTTAGTTGTCAAAATTTTTCATTTAAACTGCATATATATATATATATATATATATATATATATATATATATATTGCTTTGTCTTTTAAAAGGGTAAATAGTTAATAGCATTATTCTTTTACTTTTCAGACTTCTTTACTGTCATTTTATCCTAATTCATCCATTTTTTGTAGTTATTTGCCTAAACCTTCCTCATTAGAGACTGCCACCTTTTTTCTCATTTCACTGATTGCATAATTTGTACTGTTAGGCCCTGCTTTACTGTACTGTTTATACCAGCCAAATACTCCAGCAAAAAGCCCCTTTTTAAAAATGTTCTTAGTTTTTAAAGTTACTAAAATATATGTATTCAGATCTGTAAATTTGGAACTACGAGCCTCTAATAAGATATTCTTAGTCCTAAGTAGTTTTCATCATTTTACTGTCAAAATTCACAATTTCATTTTTCTTTATAACCAAATAGTATTCCATAGATTATATGTACAACATTTTTATTGTCTTTTCATCATTTGGATAACATTAAATTACTTCTATTTCCTGCAATTATGTTAATGATCATAGCAGGTATCTGTGGACAAAGAAGTTGAATTCTTTGAGCATGTTTCAAGAAGTGACACGGCTAGGACATAGGAGTTCCGTTTAATTTCTTTAAAAAGCTCTCCACAATGGTTTCCATAGAGGCTGCACCACTTTGCAGTCTCACAAAAATTAATGATTACTCTCATCCTCACACTTGTTACAGGATTTCTTGTTGGTTAGTTGCTGTTAATGATGATATTTGCTATAATGACTAAAATAACATGAAGTCTCCAAGTTGTTTGATATATATTTCTGTAATTGCTGTGGGCAATGAACATTTTTTAAATAGTGCTTTGCCATTCAGTTTCATTGTTGTTTTGTTGTTGTTGCTGTTGTTGTTGTTGTTTTGGATTTGTTTGTGTTTAAGAACCCTCTTTTAAGAAGTGTGTAGGGATATGGAGTGAAGAGGAAGAGAAACTAGGATGAACACTGTGGAATAGCAGATGATAAAAATCAATGCTACTATATGCATGAACAAGAAAAACAGAATGAACTACCATCATTATATTAAGCAGCATGATTGAATCATTCTAATAAACATTTTAATATTAGAGCTGGGCGTGGTGGCATATGCCTTTAATCCCAGCACTCAGGAGGCAGTGGCAGGCGGGTTTCTGAGTTCGAGGCCAGCCTGGTCTACAAAGTGAGTTCCAGGACCGCCAGAGCGATACAGAGAAACCCTGTCTCAAAAAACCAATATATATATATATATATTTGTGTGTGTGTGTGTGTGTGTGTGTGTGTGTGTGTGTGTGTGTGTGTGTATTGACAAGACAGACAAGAGAACAGCACATAAGCAAAGGCAGGGACTGGGGTATAACAAATGCTTGAATCCACCAGAAGCTAGACAAGGAAATTGAAGATGTTTTCATAGAGCCTTCTGAGAGGGTACTGTCTTTAGAAAATCAGATTTGAGACTTTCATTCCTCAGTGAGAGAAGTCAGTTGTTTTTTGCTGCATTTCTTTATGGTACTAGAGATGAAGTCATGGGCATAAGTACTCTACAAAATATCTGACTACTATTTCCAATTTCTATTTTTTAAGTGAAGTATTTTATATAAGAATTTTATAATGCCAGCAAACACACACACACACACACACACACACACACACACACACACACACACACTGAATGATATGTAGAAGATTTCATAAAATACTTAAGAAATGAATGAACTACTTTTTAAAGGATGTGATTAATGTTGGCTTGAAATAAATCATAAATGTTCTTGAGGAAATGGTAGTATTCTTTTCTTATCTGTAAATAATCAGTAGGATTGGAGAAAAAGAATGAAGTACATATCATATAAGACAGCAAAATTTGTTAAAATGGCAAAGACAATAGTTTAACTTTTCAAGTGTTAAATGACAATAAAGCTAAGTAATAGTTGGATTGGTCAAAAAACAGATTTTTATTTAGGAGTATGGTATTGGGGAAAAGTGAGCACAGAATTGAACTCATTTTTAAGTACAATATGGATAAACAGACACCAAGAGCTAGGATTCCTGGTGAAAATAGGTACAAAGGATGTCACTAAGAAGAAAAGTGTCAGGTGACATGGCTCAGGTGACAAGCATGCTTTCTGAGAAAACTGACTACCTATATTAATCTGTGGGATTCACATAGTGGAAGAATATAGTTCTTTATGATCTGGGAAGAGTTTAACAGGAGGAAACCACAATCAGAATCTAGTTCAAGAAAAACATATACACTTACCAGTTCCTTAAACAGTTAATGTAAGTGGTCACAAAATCCCATCCATGTAAAAAGAGACAAAGTCCTTTATATAACACATTTGTCCTAGAGTCTGATCTTTTTGCTTATTGTGTACACATATATCCAAATATCTGTATATGTGTATATGTATACACATGTGCCCATCATTATGCATATGTGTACTGGACAGTGATCCTCCACAATTCCTCCTTTTCCTTTGTTTATATTGTCTACACTAGCTGCCCAGTGGAAACTATGGTTCTGCCTAGTTCTGACTCACTAGGTATGGTCATTCCAGTTTCCATGTGTTGGTTCTGATGATCTGAGCACAGTCACTTATGCCTTGGTTGCAATAAATTTACCGATGCTGTTCTTTCCAAAGCCACTGTTCTAAATAAAGACTGTAAGAAATAATGTAAAGCTTCTAAACAAAAGGTAAAGTCTCCCTTCCTATTGCCCATTTTTCCCTTGAGAGATTTTGCTTTCACAATTGATCCTTTGGCCATTGTCTTTAGCATTTATTCAGTATGCCTTACCCAAGTTTCTCTATAGCTACTTCCCATTCTCATCCTGTGTCAGGGTGTTTCCTTATTAGTGGTCACTTGGTCTTTGTCTACTTGCATTACCTAAAAATGATCACCTTATAAAAATCCTATCAATATATCTATCCTTCTGTCTGTCTATCTATTCTGTCTGTCTGTCTATCATCTATCTAGTCATGTCCATCTGAGTTATTTTACAAGAGATCACAAAGACCAAGCTGTTGAGTGAATGCCAGAAGGATCATGGTAACATTGCTATCTTAGTCACTAAGCTATTGCTGTGAAGACACAATGGCCAGTCAACTCCTCTAAAAGAAAGGCTTATTAGAGTTTCAGAGTTTTAATTCATTATCATCATGGTGGGGAGCAGGATAACAGGGTACAGAGGGCACAAAGTTCATGAGCTTATAGATAACACTAGAGAAATTAGAGTTGTTAAGCATGCAGCCTTTTCTTGGAATGGAAGAAATTGACACCTGCTTACCCAGAAGGCTAGAGTGGCTGTTATTTAAAAACCTAGTAATCATTGCTATTTTATAAAAAGCCAGGCCTCATCTGAATAACCCCTATCCGCTGCATTGTTTCTCAGTCAATAGAACGCATCCTCATTAAAGAAGTCCCACATACTTAGCAAAAGAATTGGCTATTATGCTTTATACACATACCTTTTTCCACAGACTCTTATTCTGAGAGTTGTTTCTCAGTCAATAGGAACCAATCATGTGGAAGAGGTCACAGGTGCTTTGCAAAGGACTTGCACTTTGTAAAGGAGTTTCAACAAAGTCATGACTTAAACTTTGTTCTGATAATTTTCAGGAGGAACATTTTTTTTTCCCAAAGTTTTACAGTGTTAAATATCTAAAAAAAAAAAAAAAAAAAATAAGCCACTCGTGGTCAAATTGAAGAAGTTTGAACCATCACAAATAAGTCTTGCTGAATTGATTTTTTTTTCTTGGCTTGTGTAATTAGTTTCCCTGTCAAGAGTAGACGTTGCAGAGATACCCCCAGCGGTGCAATGTGTGCTGCAGCAGAATTAACTGAATATATATATATATATATATATATATATATATATATATATATATATTTATTTATTATTTATTATTATTTACTTTATTTTATTTTATTTCTTTACATCCCAAATACTCCCCCCCACACACCCCTGGCAGAGTTCTTCCTCCCATTTTTCCTTTGTCTATGAGAGTAACCCCCATCCCCAGGCATTCTCCCTCCCTGTGACATCAAGACTGTAGGACTAAGTGTATCCTCTCCCACTAACACTAGACAAGGAAGTCCTCTGACACATATGTGCCTGGGGCTTTGTACCAGCCCATGCATGCTCTTTGCTTGGTGGAATACTCTCTGGGAACTCCCAGGGAACCAAGTTAGTTGACACTGTCAGTCTTCCTGTGGCATTGGAATCCCCTTATGTTCTCCTTCAATCCTTCCCACAATTCATTCATATGGGTACCTACCTCAGTACAATGCACTGCTGTTTTGAGTATCTGCATTGGTCTCAGTCAGCTGCTGGCAGAGCCTCTCAGGAGAAGCTAGGCTCCTGTCTGAAAGCATAGCATAGCATCAGTAATACTGTCAGTGTTTGGTGCTTGCCCATCGGATGGACCCCAAGTTGGGCTGGTCATTGATCTGCCATTCGTTCAGTCTCTACTCCACTTTTATTCCAGTATTTCATTTAGACAGGAAAAATTTTGTGTTCAAAGCTTTGAATGTGGGTTGATGTCTACATTCCTTTGGTGAGGGCCCTGTCTAACTACTAAGGTGGTATCTTCAGGTTCCATACCCCCACAGTTAGACATTTCAACTAGGGTCGCCCACATTACGTCCTGGGAGTCTACCCCATCCCAGGTCTCTGCGTCTTTCTAGAAGTTTCTCTCCACATAAGGCAGCTGCATATTTCCGTTCATTCCCCTGGCTCTCTGGGCTTCTAGCACCTGTCTCCTACCATACCTCATCGTGTCCCCTTTCTCTGCCTCTCTCTTCCCTCTCCCATCCAGGTCCCTCCATCCCCATGCCTCCCATATTATTTTGTTCCCACTTCTAAGTGGGATTGAAACATCCTCCAATCAGAATGGCTAAGATAAAAAAATATATACTCAAGAAACAGCACAGGCTGGCAAGGATGAGGGAACGGAAAACTCCTCCATAACTGGTGGGATTGCAAACTGGTTCAACCTCTCTGGAAATCAATCTGGTGGTTTCTCAGAAAGTTGGAAATAGAGATGATTATAAGAACCAGTAACCAGTAAGAATGCAGAGTTGTGAAGCTCAGTTCCAATGGATGCATCCTTTGTGTTTTAATTGTAGTCTAAAAACAGATGCCCAACAATAGTTATGTGCTTCTGCTAGTCAAGTCTAGACTCTCCATCCCCCCTCCCAAAAATTGCAAACAAAACTAGTAGAACTAGTTGAGTATCTTTTATTTCAAATGTAAATTTATAAAACTTTAGAACAAGCATTTCAAACCATTATAATAGTACTTACATGAACTTTAGATATAAACAGATGATGCATTTTGATGGAGATAAAATATATGCATAATTAAGTAGTTGGTTAATCTTTGGTTTCTTTAGAACCCATTTTAGTCCTAGTTTTGAATTTTTGTCATGAAATGCTGTTATGGCTAGGCAGGACAAGTTAGTTTCATGTGATTACTTCTGTTTTTAGAGCATGGCCTTCTTACAGAGTGATCTCACAGGATTGAGTGATTTGGTTTACAAAGTGCTGTTTCTGGATTCCACACATTCTTTAACAGGTTTAGAACAATAACTGGAAACTGTCATGTTAGTATCATCTTGTATTGAATACCTGTGAAGAGAATAGATATTCTCTGAAGTTCTAGAAAATCCCTGACTGGAGAACAGAAATTCTTAAATGACTTCTTTGTAACTGTCACATTTGGCTGTATGCCTTTGTCATCTGTTTTATTATTATTAAATAATGCAGTTAACATGCACACAGAAATTTTAACTTATATTCTACTATACACCAAATGTGTGTGTATATATATATATATATATATATATATATATATATATATACACACACACACACACACACACACACACACATATATATATATATATATATGTCAGAGAAATAGAATTAGGAGCAAATAACTTTTCCAGTTATGAAATCATGCTAGTTCTATATCTCGCACAATTAAGTAACTTTATTTTTCAAAATTTGCAAACTTCTAAGGTACCATTTTAGAGTTTTCCTCAGTACAAAAACTGAGTAAAATTTTCTTTTGTAACAAAATATGAGAGAGTCTTTGAACCCATACTCTCTTCTTCCCATTAGACTGTCTTCCTGTGGATCTAGGCAGTTTTATAGAAAACATAAGAGGGCTATAAACAGAGGAACAAGTAAAAAGTCCATTGCCTCATGGTAACACTGTCAGGAAATCCATTTTATCCCAACATTGCTATTTCATAATTTCTTTGTAACACATTAAAAGGAACCAAGAAGTTGAGCACCAAGTAATGTCTTTGTAAACATTTTTTTTTTTTTTTTAGATTATAGGGGGGATAATATGTTGCGTCTCATTTTTGTTGTTGCTGTTGTTGTTGTTGTTGTTGTTGTTGTTGTTGTTGTTGTTGTTTTATTTAATCACAAAACTGGTAACACAGTATTGAAGAACAAAATTTGAGATGGCATATAAGTTAAAATTAAAAATGATCCTATTTTCTCCCATGGATATATGGGAAAAAAATGCATGCTATAAAAACAAGAGAATTGGGACTTCTCTTTGTTAATGGGACATGTTTAACACCCTAATTTTAAATGTGATTGAAAAGAAAAAAATCACAAATTCATTAATTCAAATCATTGATACAAACGAAGACAAGGGGAACTTCCTACATGTGCCAAAGAATGGATAGGCAAGAAAGGGGAGAAGCCCAGAAAGACCTGTCTTTCAAACTTCTTGTAAGAAACTTATATGTTCAATATTTATAATGTCATACTTCAAGGGTGTAAGACAGAAACCCACTGTAATTATAGGTTTCAAGAATAATAGCTAGCTGTCTTTTTTATATCATCTAAAGTGAATTTCTAATTCTCTTGACCTTATCTGCAGCAGCTGATTACAAAGGGGAGGTAAAGTGTCAGAAATGTCTTGCTTATGAAGCCTCTCTAATCCCCTTTAGTTTCAAGAGTTATTCAAGCCAAATAAAGTTGAGAAGTTGGGGATGTACCTCCATGCTTGGTGACTGTAATAGCCATAAGACTCCTTATCATCTAAGGAGAGTCCTAGATTCTTGACTTTCTTATAAAAAAAAAAAAAGTATTTCAGAATGAGGTGGTATGAAGTAAGGCTAGCATTTATTATGAAAGATTAAATGATCATGAAATATCTGCATTAAGAGTAAGAAGTTTAAGAAAAGGAGAGTATGCATTTAAGAAATAGATATGAGCTGGGTGGTGGTGGCACACACCTTTAATCCCAGCACTTGGGAGACAGAGGTGGATTTCTGAGTTCGTGGCCAGCCTGGTCTACAAAGTGAAGTCCAGGACAGCCAGGGCTTTACAGAGAAACCCTGTCTCAAAAAACAAAAGAAAAAAGAAAAGAAAAGAAAAGAAAGAAAGAAAGAAAGAAAGAAAGAAAGAACAAAAGAAAGAAATAGATATGAATTTCTAAAGAAAATAATGCCCATATTTCACAATAATCACTAACTACACAATTTTTGTAGTTTCAGAAATTATAATGTTTAAAGACTTTATAATGATTTGAAAAAATTCTAGGTGCATTGTAGGCAAGTACAGACTTGTAAGATAAAACCATAAGTTCAAAAGGATACAAAGAATTCTTGTTGACCCCCCTTCCCAGTTTCCACTCCAAAATCTCCCTCTCCTCCCCCCTCTTCCCCTGCTTCTATGAGAGTGCACCCGCACCCACACACCTACTTCTGCCTCACTACCTGGCATTCCCCTACACTGGGGCATTGAGCCTTCATAGGATCAAAGGCCTCTCCTCCCGTTGATCCCAGACAAGACCATCCTTTGCTACATATGCAGCTGGAGCCATGGGTCCCTCCATGTGTGCTCCTTGGTTGGTGGTTTAGTCCCTGGAAGCTCTGGGGGGGGGGGGGAGAGTCTGGTTGGTTGATATTGTTGTTCTTCCTATGTGGTTGTAAGCTGGGAATGGAGAATAACATTTGAAATGTAGATAAATAAAAATAACCAATAAAAAAGATTTAAAAAAGACAACAAAAATTGTGCAAGAATGTTAGCAGTTAAGTTTTTATAGTTGCCCAAACAGGGACTATTATGACAACCTTCAATGAGTGGGGGAATCAACAAACTAGACATCATAGGTGAAATATTACTCTGATAAAAATGAAAAGACAATCAGGAGCTTGATATCAATATTGAAAAGTGAAAATATTCCGTCTGAATAATCAACATATTCCGTGCTTCCAACCATTAGACACTGTGGGAAAGGCATCTTATAGAGTGAATAAAGGATCAGTGATGGCCGTAGAGAGAGATGAGGCATAAGGAATCAGAAACCAATGGTATTACAATAGTGGATTAATTATGTTATGTTTTTAGAACCCATGGAAATGTACACAGAGAAGAGCACCTACCCATACAAACTATGAACTTCAGGTAACAACAATCAATCAAACATATTCATCAGTTGTGACAATTGGACCATACAAATGGTAGATGACCAGAATGAGGGACACAGGGAAATCTCCATACTCTGTTAAACTTTTCTACAAACCTAAAACTGCTTTAAAAATAAATATGCAAGTCAAGCAAAGTAAGAATCCTTGTTGAACTAAGATAAAATTAATTTGAGAGCAGGCTCATTCTCTACGTGCTAGTGAAAAAGTTCAGAGTTCTGTTGGTGAGATTCTAGGAAATGTAATTCAACTGTTTCCATCTTGAAAAGGACTTAATTGAAACTCAAATGGCATAAATATTGTGTATTTAGACATAATTAATGTTTTAACATTATTATATTAATTATAATTTTGTAGAAAGAACATTGTATGTTTGTGGGCAGTCTTCAGGAACATTTCTGTTAGTTTTTGAAAATTCTCCCTTCTCAGATGGTGACTGGCTGCAATAAGACTGAAGTATGAAGGGCTCTTCTCTGTTCCCAAGTACCCTTAATATTCAGATTACTTTCCATCTTGCCTCAGAACTATACTTTCAGATATCCTTCTCTGGGCCTCAGTGATTTCAATATTCCTCTTGTGTTTTCCTTCTTAACCTGTCTTTGTTATAAAAATATTTTGCGACTGAGAACTATGAATATGTCCCTATTTTTTTTTCTTTTTAATTTAGTAACCTTGCATAAAGTAGATTTTTTTTTTCTTTTAGGCCAGGGTATTAATCCTAGACTTCATGGATGTCAGGAAAATAATATCTCATGAGGTAATATCATCAATCAGTATAAATTAAAATTTAAAATGGAATGAGATTTGGGATATATATATATATATATATATATATATATATATATATATATGTACTTGAGTATGAGTAGAAATTGGCAAATAACAGGAGCATCACACATGAATGGCAAGTCCTTTAGCAGAGTTTCACTTCCTGTTTGGATGAATCCGTATTTAGATGATATGACGCAGAAAATCATCTGTACTTACTAAGAGAATAAATCGATGGTATAAATGAAATGCTTGACAAGCACCCAAATGATGTTATAATGTATAACAGAAAAGACTAAGGGTTAAGCTGGATTCCTGCTTTTAAAGATTAAAATTGAGCCATTTTATGTGAGATAGAAGTCAATTTCAACGACTTGTGCAATTTTTTTTTCTGAAATATAAACAAAATGTAACTTTACTTTTCCCATATCTGTTTTAATTCCTTATTTAGGTGACAGAGACCAACAAAGTACCTAAATAATGCTCTGCTGTTAACTTCCTTTAATATGCCAAATCGGTTTAATTACAGTTTCTATAAATAATCTATGCAAAGTACTTCCCGATCTGAATGCACTTTTCCTTCTCTGTGTGGCAAATTTTAATACTTAAAAGCATTAGAACAGATGTTAGGTGCCTGCTAAACTTGTTTTCAGTTTTCTTTTATTTATATGTTAATGAGAATTTAATTACTTCATGAATACTTAAACAACCTGAGGGTGCCTGATATCATTAGCTTGAACATGACAAGCACCTCAAGTGACCACATGGGAAGACAAAAATTGCTTTTAGTTTACTTGAAGACAGAAAGATGAATTCATTTCACCCCCTGCTATGTTTTACCTGACACACAGAACTGGAAAAGCACAGATTCAATCTTGCTTCAACATGGGTGAAAAAAAATTTCAGCAAAGCACTCAGAAGCATAAATTCTTCCTATTTGGTTTTGCTTCAATGTCTTTTAATAACTACTCAAGCTACATTCTGCTTTAAAATCTTATTTCACTAGAAAGTGTTCTGTTGAAATAAGTCAGTCTTTTTTAATGGACTATAGCAATAAACTTTTTAAACACTATTTATGATTTTGAAGTGCTTCTCCATTTGGGCACAGTTGAAAGAGTTAACTTGGACAGACTGCAGGGAAGATGTAGCTATAATAACATTTGTAAATCTTCTCATGCAAGTTTTGATAACATACTGAAAAGGTAAATTTAGTACTGTTAATTAGTTGTGCCTAGAGGCCTTGCATGTGTGGCTCCTGTGTCATGGCAGAGAGGAGAGAGTTTATGTCTATGCCCAGTCTTCTGACCTATGAACATGTGAATGATTAGTAGCCTAACACTCCCTGAAAAAAATGAGAAAGCCAGAGATGACCACCAACCCAACGCCATGCAGGATTGCACAGGGTCCCAGGAAGCAAGCTGGAGGCTACAAGAACCCAACCTGGGATTTGGGGCCTCCAGCTAGAGTGAGTCTGAGACAGAGGACTATAGCACGGGGACACATAGGCAGGCAGGGTGAGGAACAAGACCAGGATGACCACCATTCTGACACTATGAGACCCAGAGAAGGATGTAGCCTGAGACCACCACTAGTCTTGCCCCTTGCAGGCCTGAGGACATATCATGTTCAAGACGACCCCTGCCTGGTGATATAATGCACAGGAAGGGTATAGGACTCCTAAGACCACTCCTGAAATGACCACATCTATGCAGAGACTTCAGGAATTACTAAGAGGTGCAAGTAAGTGGTAGAGAGTTGGAGAAGAAAGAGAAAAAGAAGGATGTGGGCACAATGAAGAGAGGCAGAATTGGAGACTCAATAGTACTGTGGAACAGACTGATCTCAGCATCCTGTGATGTCCCCTTTCCACTGTAAGGTTCTGGCTTGTGCTGCCACCAGAAGTCACATCTGGTTCTGTGGCTTTCCAGCAGCAGGGGCTTGGTACCACCAAAGGCCAGGTCTGGGCTGTCTCTGGGGCATGTTGATGTCTGAGGGTTGTGCAGAACTGGTCCCACTCCTTACCGGGATATTTTAGGAGAGTCAGACCTAGGGCATAAAAGCAAGAGAGCTGGCGCCACCCCTAGCCAGTTAAGGTACTCAGGAGAAAGGGACCATAGGACCCTGAGGGAATGACAGTAGGAGAGCTGGCTTTGCCACTTGTCTCCTGTGCTGTGACATGAATGGAGAAAAACCCTTCTCCCTTCCTACCCCACCCCTCACCTCTGGAAGCAGGTGGGAGACCTGAAAGCAAGAAAGCTGACCATGTTCTCATAAGCTGCAGCACGAAATTTGGAGAGAAGCCCTCCACCTGTTCTGGGCCACGTAATAGAGCAAACTCTAGTGGCAATAAGAGTATATCTGAGAGGAAGTCCTAGGAAGGTTCCTAGACTTATAGTACAGCAGAAGTCAGGGACATTGTACTGGAAAACTCATTTCAATGAATATTTGCAAACAAAGAAAGGTGTCTACTGTGGGCCACTGTGGAACACATGACAACTTCCACTATTTTTTTTTTTTTTTCTGCTGTAGGGAATGTTGCAAGGATGGAGGGTAGGTATGATGGGATGAGGATATGAGTAGGACTGGGGTGTAGGATGCGAAAGTCACAAAGAATCCACAAAAAATTTAAAAATTTGCTAATTAGTTTCGAGATACAGTTTTACATATGCAAATAAGGATTGCTGGTGTTCAAACACTGTCACCACAAAAATGTGGCATTTTTTCTCATGCTGAGTGATTTTATTTTAATTAAATTAAGAGGTTATAAAAACAGACTCAATGTCATCAGTGGTTAACCTTTCTTGCTCCTCTGTCTCCAAGTGCAAGGACCAGCGACTTTAGAGCCTTATTTGCATCAGGAGCAGACTTCACCCTCTACCCTCACTCATAAATATCATGATTTATTTCAGAAGATAAATACTAAAGAATACAAATACACCTCTGTAGCTTCCAGTCCAGTGTGGGGGTCCATTGTTTGAGCTCATTTTCATTTCAGAAGAGACTGTTTCCAAAACCCTTCCCTCCCTCAGACTCACTTTCAAGCCCTCAACCTTTTATACATTCATTCTCTTCCTCCTCAAGAAAAAAAAAAAAAAAAGAGGTAAATACATTCATAAAAATAAATGCTAGCAGTGAATAATCACATCATTGGTCTGTGAGTTTCTTTTGCCTGCGAAATGCTTAACCACAATTTCTCCTATTTTGTCTGTGTCTAATAACTTTATCAAGGCGTCAGAATCAGGAAGGAAAAACCTCTTTATGCTTTACAGGTATTCAGATACAATTGGGACTAGATCTTTTGCACATATCAACATCTTATAATATCAAGGACAATGCAGAATTCTACCTACTGGTCAGAACAATAGGAAGGAGATCATATCTCTGATCCAGTGAGGATAATAGATGTCCTGAATTTCTCAGACTTTTGTGAGCAGATAAATATTTAATACCAGTTTCAGGAGCCCCAATCTTATGAAATTACTATGAAACAGGAGGCCTGCTGATAACATACAAAGACTTGCATCTTCTGTTCAAGCACCTGGAGAGAACAAACTCCCTAAGGTGAATTTGATTGTTCTAGGGTCTTTAGAAATAGCCCACTGAAAATGCAAGCCAGTGCAATGAACCTTTGTTCCTTAATTTCAAGAGTTTGTCCCAATCTATTCTGTAAACTCCACCATCTTCATTATGCTCTATATTATTTATCTAAACATTTTGATAGAGAGTGAAGAAACTGACAAGCTGTTCAGAATCCAGTTGGAGATACCAGTGAGAGTTATTAGACAATAATTACTAATTCTAATGAGGGGCATATGTTAATCTCAAAACTTATAGAACAAAATAATATGATAAACCTTAAGAGCATTTCTCTAGAAGGTAATATAGTGTATATAGTACCAAATCACATATTTTACTAGTTAGACTGTAGCTAGCTTTTATCAGATTGTAAAAAATATAAAAAAACATATATATAGGTAATATAATTATTATAGTACTGATCAAAGAAGGAAAATACTATGAAGTTAAACAATAACTGTCTTGTATTCTGGATTTTGGGAAGCAATTGCTCTTTTAAATAAGTCAAAGAACTTTACAAGGCACTTTTATATTTCTTGTTTTGGGTTTCCTTTATTTGAAATAAAGTCCTTCAGAGAAAATTACACGGAATCAACCCGAATAATGTAGGATTGCCAACTCACTTTTACCAGATGACCTAGAAACATTTTGCCTGTTATAATTCTAATTATTTTTGCCCAAAGCTTTTGACTTTGCCATTATTTAAGTGGGCTATGCAAACTTGAATTGAGTATGAATGTGTCCAACTCTGTACGTGATGATGCTATACTCTTATGAATACATACGAGTTTATCCAATAAACTCCCATCTCTTGTTTCGCTTTCCACAAAATCAATAGGTTGAGGAAGAAAGTGGTTAAAAAAGCTTCACTGTGATTAGGAAAGTTATAATTCCTAAAGATACTGTTTTAATAGGGCATCCCAGCTCTCATGTAAGAAGGAACATGATATAATAAGTTTTTAAAAATGTGCTTTAAGAATATGTAAGAGACTTACAGGACAGATTCCCCTTGTCTTGATAGAATAACAATAGAGTTTTTGTGCGTCATATAATATCACGTGATTGGTGATAACAAGCTATGCCTTATTCTTTAAGTTCAAATAAATTACAAAACTTAAGGCTTTAGAATTTCAGAGAATGGAAAGAAAAAAAGAAGGTAATTTGTAATAGACACCATTCAGAAGAATCTTGCTGGCATATGCATTAGTATCTGGGTCTGGTGGCTGATGATGGGATGGATCAC
>NC_034597.1:80340718-80352080 GCF_900095145.1 Mus pahari | reverse complement strand
TTATTCACTCACCTGAACAGACGAGCCACTGAGGAACCCTGGACACAATATGACTCTCTCACCTGCTCTGGCAGACATAGCCCTCACAGGTGGCTACCTTTCCTCTGGCGAGGAAGGTGCCCAAATTTCTGGAGCCTGAAACAGGATCTGTCCCAGAAGTNAGGTTGCTTCTGTCTGTCCTGAAGCTGTGTAGGTTCTGAGGTCCACACTCTTGCCAGTGCAGTCTGGAGCCTAAGTGAAGTGGAACAAAGATGGCTCTCCTGCCAGCTCAGGCCTTGAGACTCCTTCTGGGCAGACTCCCCTACTTGGGCGGGAAAGGTGCTGGATGACTGGAGCTAGAAATGGAGTCTGTCCCAGCAGCTGTGTTGCTTCTGCATGCTGCCCTCTCCCTGGCAGTGCTCCAGAGCAAAGATGGCTCTCCTACTGGTTCTGGCCTAGAGACTGCTCCTGGGCAGACACCCCTCCTCAGTCAGGAAAGGCACCTGATTACTGGAGCCAGAAACTAGATCTTTCCCAGAAGCTGTGTCGCTTCTGCAGGCCGCCCTCTCCCCTGTAGTGCACTGGAGCAACACTTTATTTTTTTCTTGTGTAATAATGACACAGAACCTATGGCTTACTATGTCCTAGACAATTTCCCTACTACTGACATTTTCCTACTCAGCCATGAAATTGTACTTACAAAGAGATATAATTCATTAGAAGTGCTAATGGTCTGACAGACACTGTAGATTGCTTGTACAAATATAGGCAAATGTTTGCAAAGCTAGTAGATGTGCTATAAAATGATATTAAGTCTTATGACCTTTTGAGCCCTGAGCTATTTCTGTTTAAATTTTCAGCTGTTCTATTTCACATATATCCTGCAGAAGATACCATAATTTTTAATATTCAGATACCATAATTCTGGACATATGTTTAAATTTTGAGCTCTAGACCTCCATCAATGCAGTCTTTATCATTTCTAAAAATTAATTGCACCTAGTATTGAAAGTTTTGTGCCTTGTGTCATGCTGACGGTGGCAGGTGAGAAATATTTTCTTTTATTTCTCAAGATTTTGCATGGGGATTTAAATGCATTACCTTTAAGCATTTTCTTTTTACCTCATAGCAATATATGAGGTAATGTATATATATATATATATATAATTTATTACACTAATTTCTTCTTGGTTTATTTTAAAAAGCTCATGTTTTGTCATTGACATGAATCATGAGATTTATAGAACAAATGTCATATTATTAGAATGTATTATGGACAAGGTCCACAGATTATAACTATATTAGGGTTTACTAAGATAAGGAGTCAAGAATTGTTTTTCAATTAAAAATAACTTAAATTAAAATAAATATATAAGTAATTTGAAATAATATAAACCTATTTTTTCTATTAATAAATTGCCTGATGATAGAAAAATTTGTCAATGTCACTTTCTGTGAGCATTTCTATTTATTTAAAATTTGTTTTAAGCTGCTAAGTTTTTAACATTGTTTAATGGACTTGTCTTACACCATAAAGTTAACAATAACAAATTATACTAAATATATGTTGAAAACTGAGATAGCATCCAGGTAAAATAATTTCAATATTATTAAATAAATTTAGAAGAGAAAATAGAGCTCAAACAGAAGTCACATAAAAGAAAGTTGAATGATTTTTAGCAACTTTTGCACTAGTTAAAGAGGCTATGGAAATGAAATTATGTTTAATCTATGCCTTCTAATTGGTACTTATATTCAAGTTTCTTCTGTGACATTGAGAAATATATCGCTACACCCACTCCAGTAGTGACTTATGTGATAGACCTAGAAACCTGGTCTCAGTCCCTTGGTGAAAAGTTCTCAGAAACTTAGTCTTCTGGAACCATGGCATCCCATATAACAAATGCTCCAAACTTGTCCTTGTGAATGGATCTGTGTGATTTCTTTCAGTACTGTTTTCTTATAGGTCCCTGCAAGCAATGACTTGCCAAATACCTAAGCAAAATCGAACTTTGCTTCCTGGCCTTCAGCAATGCCCTAGTAGTCCTTGAGCCGACCATAAACTTGGAATTCAGTAAGAATATTACCTATTCAGTAACGTTCAGAATTGAATCTAGTATTGTAAGAGAGATAATGAAAGAAGTCAGGCAATACTATCTACTACATAGAGTTAGAAATCTCGGGGCAAGCTTAGCAAAGTAAGTTTAAAATTCTTATTAGAGTTATGGATTACTTATTAGTAGAAAGTCCTCCCACCACACACACAATCACTTGGAATAAAATCCAAGCCACTCACATATACAGGAATTTAAAATGGTTTAGGAAATAGATTGGGCTGTGGTTTGAGGAGGAACTAGAATATTGCATTATTCATGAGAAGGTTAGCTAGAGTGGAACTCCCCAATTAGAACTATGGCTTGGGCATTAAAGTCCTTGCCTTGGGAGTGTAAAGACCTCACACCTGGCTTCTAAGAATATNNCTGACCTTAGATAGAGCTGACTTTGTCTCAGTTGTTTTATTGCCCAGTTCCTGCCAGTCTTTATGTTTGCATTCATCTATTTTGTATGAGAGTCATTAAGCATTGGGTTATCTCATTGTATCTTGCCAATGTGTCACCTAAATTCCCTATTTTCTTCTGTATTAAAAGTTTGATACTCTATTTGGCAAATTACATTCAGATACAGCACACTCCCTGGGTCCGTGTCTGTTTGTCACCCAACTCCTTACCTGCCTGTCCAGGACCCTGATTTCTTCCACCAATTGAGGCAGGTCTGTGGCAAGATATGAGGAACCTCTTCCACTGATTGCATTTTATAAAGTGATGCTCATATTTACTATAGTATGCTCTTATTTCTCAAATTTTGTTGCTGTGACAAAATAACTGACATGCCATAGGAGACAACTGTTGATTTTGAATCTTATTTTCAGCTACTTGAGCCTTGGTGTCACTGAAGCTTAGTTTCTGGTGAGGCAAAACATCATGGCAGTAGGAACATGTGGCCAAGACACCTCAATTCCTGGATGTGAGCTGGAATTTGAAACATAGCACAAACCTGAAGAACATGAGTGAAGCAACAGCTTCTCCAGACACCTCAGTATTTTACAATTTCAGTATTTCTAATGACAATTGCCTCTCTCAGAATGAGGTTGCTGAGTACCTTTAATGCAGGACAATGTTGAAGCAGTATTTTATACACTAAGTATAAAATATCAATGTGTAAATATAAAGACTTACGGGCAACTCATAAAGTGAATATTATTAGACAATCTCTGCTATTTCTATAGTCTTAAAGTTAGAGAATTGCTCAAAGATTCAATCCTCCTTTGCATGTGAAATTACTACCCTACAAGGCAACATTGACCAAATTGTACAATAGTGGAATAGGGTGGCTAACCACTTTCTGTTGGAATTTGAGCCCCTCATGACCAGAATATTTTCCAAATCTCTACAGTAAACCAGTTAAAGAGCCCAGGGCTTTGTGGTTATAGGTCCTTTCAAGGAAGATACCAGATGCTCTGCTTTGCAAAATGTACAAGATGTACCTGTCAACTTGAAATCTACATATTTAGGTGTATGCCCATTAGTGAGTGCTGTGGCCAGCTTTGGTTGTTGGCTTGCTGCAGAGATTCATTACTAGTGGAAGCACTAAGTATAAGTTATAGTTGAATGATCATCCCATCAGTGAATATTATGGGGAAGAAGTTAAATGAATGACAGACCTGGACCAAGGCAGTAGAGTGTTGCTGATCTTTCCTAAAGTTACTTTTACTGTGTGTAGGTCAGGAATTTGCCCTAGTAATGAGAAAGCAGTTAAAATAGCTTCCTTGTTAATAACATAAACTGAGCTAATTTTCTAGACAACTGCAAGTTAAAAAATATGTCCTTTCTCCCTTTCCTCTATTTTATAACTATAAACATGAATAGAAGTACCCAGTAGTTTTGATACTATTATTTAGAGGGTTAAAGTAGCATGAAAACCTGAGTTCCATTCCCAGGACTCACATGATAGAAGGAGAAAACTGATTTCTACAACTCATCTTCTAATGTCTACCTGTGTGTCATGCTACTTGCATGCATACACACACACACACACACACACACACACACTCACATGTACACTTGCACATACACGAATGCATACAGAGTAAATAATAAATACCACAAAAGCTGAAAAGACATTTGAAATGCAATCACAAATAACTGCTCTACAACGTCAACATTTTGATGCTTTGAGGTGTTCTTGGTCATTTTATCTGTGCCGTCATCCTTAAATTGACCCTTGCAAAAATTTTAGTACAATGAAAAATAATAGAGATGTTATTTCTCAGAAATTAACAAGATTGCTAATAAAGTTCTCCATAGAATTGTCCTGTTCTTGATACTTGTAACAGAATTGGTCATTAAGCTCTTCTTATAGCATACCTAGCCATCTCAACCTTGTCTTCATTTTTTATCAAATTTTCATTAGATACAAGTTTCATAGGCTTGCAGACCACATTGTCAGATTCAGTCATAGCAAAGACCCCTCTTGAAATAATTTTATCACTTATTCTATTCATCACTGTGGCACAATTCACCACATTAAATATAAAAGAAGAAAGCAATCATTTTCATTCATATTCACAAAGGTTTCAGTTCATAGTTATTGGTTGTGTTGATTATGGGACCCTGGTCAAGACAGATAATCATGATGTTGGAAAAATATGGGAGAGTCTTCTGACCTCATTCAAAACAGGACACAGAAGCAGGGGCAAGGAAAACGTTAATTTCTTAGGGATGGTTCCAGTAGACTAGATCTTTTAGCTAGTTCTGTCCTGCAATTCTCTCCTGAAGTTAAACGTATCACAGGCTATTAACCATCATTTGTGTCATTAAAAAAAATAAGAGAATGAAATGAGAACAGAAAATATGCCAAGAATATAGATATGGAGCAAATATAAACATATAGAATATTTAAAAAAGATAAATGTGGGGAGAGAGAACCTATCTTTTTTTACCTTGTTCAGAATGGGTTTACAACTTTCAGAAAGGCTAAAACAAGAAAATATGTACATGTAGATTTAGATTAGAATCTCCAACTCCAAAAATATAATTGTTTCTTGTAACATTCAGAGGCCTTTCACATTCTTGATGTTATTTTCAAAAAGGAACAGGAACTGATACATACAAATATACATACATAGATACACACACACACACACACACACACACACACACACACAAATTCACAATTTCAAATTCTAAGATTTACTGTAAGATTCTTCCTCTTGCTCGTTCCACTTATTTCCCTCACTGTCTATTGCTTAATCTGTGTATTTCCTACATGATCAATGTAAAGAATAGCCACATGTCCATACATTAATATCAAAAGCAGAATTTCAGTAGGAGCTAAGATTTGAAGATGTCTAATTACTCGACAAATGACAAATACTCATTATAAAATTCAGTTGAAGCCAGGTGGTAGTGGTGCACACCTTTAATCCCAGCACTTGGAAGGCACAGGCAGGTGAATTTTTGAGTTCGAGGCCAGCCTGGTCTACAAAGTTAGTTCCAAGACAGCCAGGGCTACACAGAGAAACCCTGTCTTGAAAAACTGAAAAAATAAAATAAAATAAAATTCAGTTGAATCTAATTGCTGTTTCTTTGTTGTTGCTGTGTTCAGGAAATTTTTCTCCTGAAGATTTCAACCCCTTGCACATGAGAGATAATTTCAAAAGTTCCAAATTAATAATTTATATTTATTATTAATAATAAATAATTATAATGAATTTATAAACCTTTATAAGTTTTATTACATTAATTAGGTGGAGAGATGTATATGCCGTGTCACATTGCTGAATCTGGAAGTCAACTCCTGGGAGTCAGTACTCTTCTCTCACACAGGTACTGGGGATAGAACTCAGGCACATAAATAAGTGATCCTACCTGCTGAGCTACATAAGCATTCAGTTAAATTATTTCCTACAATTTAATTTTCTGAGATTTTAATAATAAACCATGGCAAGAATTATATTTTAGTTAACAGACTGTACCATGCACAAAAAACTACAGGCAGCCAAACAATGCTGACAGCAGCTTAAATTGTCTTCATTAGGGAAGTGCACAGCAGTTAGTTATCCAGTAGCAAATGGTCAACACTGAAAGGATACATACACATAACGTTTATAGATGGAATAAGTTGTGTGTGTGAGTATGTGTGTGTGTGTGTCTATACAAATATGCATATGATAGTCCTTAATGAGAATAGAACCCATAAGTTTTAAAGAGAAAAAAAACAGGGTTTTATGAGAGGGTTTGGAGGGAATAAAGTATTGTATTTAAACTACAAAATAAAAACATGTTGCATGCACTGGCATCCTTAGAGTTTCTTACATGTATCATAGAACTATAAACACCTGTAGAGTGATTATCAAAATTATTGTTGAGGTACAATTTAAGAATACAAATACATGGATTATTGTTAATGGATTTATAATAGATAACTTACTTTTAGAGCTATAAAACCTAAAAAAGTTATCAGAATTATTGTTGAGGTAAATTTTAAGAATAGGAATACATGTTTTATCATTAATGGAATTTATAATAAATGAGCTACTCTTGCTTATAATACAGTATATTTGAGAAAGTCATTTTAAACTAGACAACTTTGTATGTAATTAACATTAAATACTTAAACATATATTAAATAATTACTATTATAATTAGATGATTCCCCACTGTCTTACAGAAATAGAACTCATAATTTTAAAGTTCCTATAAGGATGTATATATAAGACTTTAAGTACTGTACTGAACAACGGTGGACTTCTTTGTCTTCTGAATTTTAGTGGCAATGTTGTTTTTTTTTTTTCATGAAGTAGTGTTAGATTTATCAAGAACCTCTTCTGCATCTAGTAAAATTATAACGTGATTTCTGAAAATTTTATCAATTGGGTTATTTTCATTAATTTATCTATATTAAGTTGTTCTTTCATTTCTAAAATGAAATATACTTGACATTGGTGATGATGCTCATGATGTATTCTTGAATTAAGTTAATAAGCATTTTAGTGAAAAATTTTGCATACATGTTCATCTGACAGATTGTCTTAGATTTTTATTTTTTGCTGTTGGTGTTTCTTTGGTTTTGCTATCAAATAATACTCTCTTCATAAAAAATATTTTAATGGTGATGTGCTCTCCAATTTTGAGGAATATGAGTATTAGTTCTTTAATAAATACTTTATGAAAACTTTGTTGTTCTAATCATATATATATATATATATATATATATATATAGTAATTTCCCATTGCATATTTGTCTTAAAGTTGTTTCTTTTAAATCCTATAGATAGTCATCTTTATTAAAATCAACTTAATTACATAGAAGTTTCTCATAAGGTTAGTCTTTTTAAAAGAATTTTTAGCACACTTAAGTTTTTACTGCAAAAATATAATCCTTAGATTGTTAAAGAAAATTAAGATCTTCTCAAGTATCTGGAACCATAAGCATGCAACTATTACTTTAAAAACGGCTGTTATTTTTCCATCCATTTCATTCTTGGAATAAAGAAATAAATGCCACATATAATTAAATTTCTTAATGTTAAAATTGCATGTTATGTGATGACAAATGGCTGAATGTGTAAGTGTGCCGAGCCTGATGTCCTGACTTGTTCAAGGGTAACACATGAGAGAAAGAGAGAATCAGTTTCTTCTAGTTGTCCTCTGACCTTCATTTGAATGTGATGCGGGAGGAAAATCACACATGCAAACATGCACACATACAATAAATAAACAAACAATAAATAAATTTAATTTGATGACAAAATGTTTTAAACATTTTACAATTATAAACATTCTATAGAATTATAAATTTCTTACATTTCTTGTTATGTCTGTATTTATTGGGTATACCCCTTTATAGTTTTTCAAATATGCATATATGTAGCCATTTTTAGATTCCAACTCTTTACATTCAATATTACATTTCTGACATATTTAAAGACAAAAAGTTTTGTTCTCAGACCTTATAAGATTTGCTTACAAAGGGAATATAATAATAATAATGAACTATATTTCTAAGATATAATTTCATAGATGGTTAATTTAAACACTTCATCTACAATACAGGAAGACAAAAGTTCAGCCTTTATTAGAATCACATAATAGACACATTTCAATAACAGTCAAGATAAATTAGTTATTAACTCTAATTAAAATAATCTTTTTAGTTTTTTTTTTCAGCAAAATACAAAGATATGTTTTGTATCTAGTAGCAACCTATATATGAAATATGATAAAGTTTTATAGATATATGTGAAAGATTTATAATTTCTTCATCAATTATATAGAAGTTAAAATACTAAAGTCACATACAGGTTGGAGAACAATTATTATTCAAGATCTATAGGATGAAAACTTATCTATGTTTATAAGTTTTAGTTAAAGGAATTTGCGATGTGTCTTCCAGAAATTTTTCATCATTTAATAAATTTGAGAAGAACCATATGAAGGGACAAGTATCTGAAAACAAAACTTTGGTTAGTGTACACTATCATATAATGTACACCAATTATTTGGGGAGAATAGGCTTTATGCCACACAATTTTAAGATGATGAACGGCTATAATTTTTCAAATTAGTTTTAGATTGCTCGCAGAGATTAATGTACTAAAACCTTAACATTTATTTGACAAACACACACACACACACACAGACACACACACACACACACACACACAACCAAACCAAACTAAATCAAAACAAAAAAAACCCTAAATTACTATCCTTGTGGAAAAAAAACTAAAATGTCCTGTTTTGCTAGTTACATGGGCATGGCAAGAATGTGATAACAAAGTTTTAGCCTCAGTTTCTTTAGATCTTTGATAATTTTTGAACTATATTTTATTCATATGCACCTCTGCCTCTACTCCTTCTAGATACGTCTTCATTTCCCTTCCAACCCACTAAATTGTATGTCATAATTTTAAACCCTTCAAGAATAGTTTATACTGCTAGTGTACTCATATTAGATTTGTGATTTTAATTGGCATGTGGTGTACTCATTAGGAGCACATGTTTAATGAAAAATTACTCTCCAACTTCCAGGGCTAGATTTGTTCCCACTGGCTCCTTGAATAGGGTGGGGATCCATGCCTGTTTTGCCTCTCCAGGATGGAATTATACCTGGCTTACTTCTGCATAGGACTTGTCCCTTTTCTCTGAGCCATTGTGTATTTCTACATTCCACTGTCCTGCAATGTCCAGAAAACACTATTTGCGTGTAGTGAACAATGATGGCTTCCATAGTCTTTCAACCCCTTATACCAATAATCACTGACCCTTGAGTGAAGGGGCTATAATAACACAGATGTCCCATTTAGAACTAATTCTGGAGTGACTTATTCTATGCAATTGATCAATTATGGTCTCTGTACTATTTATCTGTAGCAAATAGAAGCTTCTCCCAGGAGTGTTGCCCTATGCAGTAATTCATGGGTATAAAAGTGGTTTAGGAGGAGCTAATTTAATACTATGCCAAATTTAACACCATGACCTGTCTAGCCATAGAATTTTTGCTTAAGTCACAGTGTGAAATATGGGTTTCAATTTGTGAAGTGGGCTCTAATTCCAATCATAAAAAACTTCTTTCTAATAATTGTGCTACTATCGCATCACTTTATAAAATTGATTTCTTAACATACATTCAGATAGCAAATTAATTCGGTGGCTGTATTTCTTTTCTTATGCTAGTCTCCCATAACCACACAGAGAAACCAAGATTTACTTCAATCAGCACTTCAGCAGTTGAGCAGTGAGTGATATACTTTAATCTCTAAACTAATCTGACTCCCTGCTAGCCATGACTCCAATCTCCTTGCTTTCTCTTATTGGTCTAGCCCTTTGGACTTCAGGTATATTTCTATTACATCCCTCTGTCACCATCCTCATGGCCCTAATTCCTCCAATCTCCTTTCTCTCTCTCTCTCTCTCTCTCTCTCTCTCTCTCTCTCTCTCTCTTTGTCTCTCTCTGTGTGTCTCTCTGTCTCTCAGTGTCTCTCTGTCTCTCTGTCTCTCTCCTCCTCTTCTTCTTCTTCCTCCTCCTCCTCTTCCTCCTCCTCCTCCTCTTCCTCCTCCTCCTCTGCCTCCTCCTCCTCCTCCCATGGCAGTTGGAAGTTTCTGTCATAGTCTCTCTTTTGCACAACCTTTGGTTAATGAGCATTTATGGACAAGTCATAAGATGAGTGGTAAGAATTGTTTACACAGATTTGATAAAGATTCCTAGTACATGCATCATACTGCCATGTCTGGATTGAAACAAGATACAGAAGCAGAAAAATCATCATTTGAAAATACAATAGTAAACATAATACAGTGTAGAAAACCATTATGCCTAAACCAGTGAATGTCTCATCAGGCTTGACATTGTTGTATATCAGAGGGTTCAGAGCTGGGCAACTCTAGAGTTTCCTTTTCTCTTCTAGTAGCATTAATAGTTCTAAAGATATCCTCTTTCTCTTATAAATTTAATGAAACTAAAATATCAGAAATTTCCTTATCTCAAAGTTTTAGTCATAAAAGAAAACAACATAACAATATAAATTCATCAGGTCTGTACATAGACAGTAAACTACAAATTATGATTATGATTAACTGAAGTATGTCAAGACCACTTAACTACAATATAGGCCATAGTACATTATAAACAAACATTATAAACCTTGAGTCCAAACGTTATATAGCAGTTATTTTATCTGGAATAAATACTATTTCTTTTTTTATTTCCAAATGGACTAAGCTTACTTTTTGATGTCTAAATAGCAGGCATGCCTGGACAAAAATATTCCTCAAAGAAACTTGAATCAAGACAAATGAGTTCTGACCAAAAGCTGCATACAGACAAAACATTGTTTTTACCTTATATTCTCAGAAAAAGAAGTCATAGTGATGAGAAAGGCAAAAAAGAAGGGAGCAGGGCATGACTGCATTTTACCATCATGGTCTGTCAAACTCAGCAAGAAGCTCAAAGATGAAACTCCTTCCACACAAGGAAGAGGACAGTGAACTGCAAGTGTGCCTAAGCTGTAAACTCTCTCACACTGCTCTCCTCCAGTGTTTTGATGCCTAGAGCAAGACTCTATATCCCAAATTTTCCATAATATCTGCAAGCATCACTACCATCTGGACGCAGAGTGTTCAAACACATGAGTCAATGATAGGCCTTATAAATTCAAAGTACCATGAACATGATACCTTACCAGAAATGGAAGCCAAAACCTCTTGTCAACCAAAATAAGCTCACAAACAGAGAGAGATAAAGAGATGTAAATTCTGGGGGTGGGGGAGGTAGAGGCAAAGAGAGAGAGATTGAGAGAAAGAGGGAGGGAGGGAGGAAGGGA
>NC_034597.1:80335652-80340677 GCF_900095145.1 Mus pahari | reverse complement strand
AGAGAGAGAGAGAGAGAGAGAGAGAGAGAGAGAGAGAGAGAGATTCATCTTACCAGAGGAAAAAAAAAAAAACCAAAACAGAAAGTTCAAATTCTCCAATAATTCTAGTTAGTTACTTCAAGGCAAACAATTGTATCTAATCATAGCGCACTTTTTTTTTTAAATACATTCCACACAGTTCCAAAAAATTAAATCATCTTTATCTAATTCATAATAAAATTTTCACTTGGGAGTTCCAAAACAGAATTAGCATTTTCCATTCACTTTACAAGCCACAAGAGATCTTCAAATACACCTGTTTATCTACGCCTCTTAATGTTTCTGTGAATTGCAGCCAGAAACATAAACAAATTATAAACCTTCCTTGTCAAACAAATTGTTCAACAGGAATCCTAATTTTGGTTAAGAAAGATCACCAGAAGGTTGGCAAGATACCACATGTTGGCTAAAAGCCACAGACAATAAGGAAACAAAAGAACAAAAAGCCTCATTGTGCTGTGTCCATGAGAATTCACCAGGGAGACAACTTGAGGGGTACAGGTTCCAGAACATTTGTTTTATTTTTCCTCAGTTTTATCACAATTAGGGAAGGCTATGAATGCTGGCTACCAAGAAGAGAAATTAAGGATATGAAAACACAGTTAGATACAAGAGCTGCAAAAACTCCATCCGTTCTTCTCTTTCACCTCTAGCCAATAAGATGTCTGGGAACTTTGAGCGCATGGTATCCAAATAGCAACAGGAGGCACTGTATCATCATGGTGTAGGAAAGAGGCACTGTACCATCATGGTGTATGACATTCAGTTACAGAAACACCTAGCTGTCAGGCTTGGCTGTGTGATTGTTCTATTAACAAAGAAACCATTATATAATCGGGAAAATAAAGTATTAATTAGTATCATGTGTTTTCAATATGTATTTAGAAAATGTGTTTATTGATTGTTCTGAGATAAAATGGGCAGAGAAACAACTTGTTTATTTTTGCATCTAGCTCATATCAGTATCTACTACTGGAATTTATGGGAAGTTATTGCCCCTGTTATGTCCCCAATTGTTCTTTCAAATGCTCTGTTTCCACCCCATCCCCCACCCCAGTTGACAGTATTCATAGTCTCTACTAGTTGTGATAAAACTGAGAAAAAGAAAGATGAATGTTTTGGAACCTCTATACCAAAACTTCTTTCCTTGATGAATAATAATTTATTGGAACGATAAAATCTTGGAAATATGTCATGCTGTGGTCTCTTCTCCAGCAAATAAGACAATCTCAGAATTAAGTCCTATCCAGGGCCAATATGCTATTTACTTAAAGAAGGGGGTCTCAAAAGCACAATTTTACAGAAGACAATCTAATCTATACTTATTATTATGATTTTCTGGAAACTAGAAATTTCTCTAAGAAATGTCATTACATTTGCTTTATCCCCAGATGATAGTCATAAAAACTAAAACTGCCATAAAGATTTTCTCTGTTTGGATCAGTTTTTTTTTTTTTGGGGGGGGGGAAGTAAATTAAAGAAACAAAAAGGTTTATTTTGTCAGAGTTTGGGAGGGTTCAGTTATAATCAGGTGGCCTATGGTCTTAGCTCTATAGAAATGTAGATATCAATGCTAAGCATATACAGGAAGAAAATTTACTCAAGCATAAATCCAAGAGGCAAAAGACACAGAATGGCATACCACTCACACCTAAATTCCTGCTATTGTCTTTTAATTGAGCGTTCTGGAAACATTGCAGATTTAGATCACAGCACGGAACTGTCTGTTCTCACAGCAGACTATGGTATCCTTAACTCAAGAAGAGTCCTGCATTAGACTACAAAGGAAATCTAAATTTCTGCACTTCGTTTTGTATTCTTACATTATTTTCCTTTGTTCAGTCTCATTTTGTTTTGGCAGCCAAAGTTTCATGGAATGGAAGTGTAAAAACAGGCTCTCTTCCTTTGGGTCTTTTGTTTTCACTTCTAAATTCTCCTGTGTAACACAATATTTTGATTAAGTAAGCCTGTAATATCCTTCTCCTTTTGACTTTTCTCTTGTTATAGAAAAAAAATGACTCACCCAATATTTCTCCCACATTCACGTGCATTGAATGGATTGGTCGCCGGTGGTTGTATTGTTTAGGGAGCTCGTGGACCCTCCAACTCAGCTAATGGAGTTAAATGGAAAGGATACACTTTTAGGTTTCAGATTTGCACTCTGCTTCCTAATCAACTGTGATGTGTTGGAATCCTGCTACTTCTGCTGTTCAACCAGTCTATCTCAACTGATTGCGGGAGATCTTGTCAAACTATGGGCTAAAATAGGTCTTTTGTTCTCCCGTTTTATCTAATATTTTAGTAGTAGCAATGGTAAGAGAACTAACATCGGCAACTGTAGTGATGAGTATCCCTAACAAAGGAAACACTTTTTTTTCTGCTAAGTTGTATAAAATTTTAAGAGAGGAAGCAGATATTTGAGTATATTGAAATGATAGATTTTGGGGAAGGAAAGGAAACTATAAACTATTGACAAGAAAGACAGAGAGACTGAAACAAGATTGACACAGAAAATAGATCTTGTCACATGAGTAAAATTCAAGCACACTGAAACCAGTAAGTCAAAGCTGGATTCCTTTCAAAGGGGAAGAATCCAAATATTCGCATGTTTTGTAACACTATTTTGATCCCATATTAAGTTCTAATTTAGAAATGCTGAAGCATGGATTGTTGGAACATATTTACCTCCTTCTGAGCTTGGTGGCACTTTCCTGTATTCCTAAGGTTTCGAAAGCAGTGGTCGGAAGTTTGTGTGTTTATGGCCAGCCTCGGCTGCTTAGTACGACACTCTTGCCAGGAAAAAAAGGAAAGATGCTTTTGGTTCAGTGGTTTAGTGTTTATTGAAGTCTGGGGATTGGTCCCTAGAATGCAAACAAACTATCTTATGTACTCAATTATCATGTAATACTATTGTAACAATGAAATTAATATATACGCTAACATTTAAGCCTTCTGAATTTTTGAACCACACTTAATTATGTTTAAACTATCTCAAAAATATAATAGAAATTAGCACAAATGCTTTCTAAAGGAGGAGCACAAATGCTCTAGCAAATTTATCACTGGATATTTGCAGAATTTTGGAATAAGAAGAAATGCAGTGATACTGGTTGTTTGCTAGATACTGGCATATTGACATATTTTAAAAGTTAGGGTCCTCAACAATGTGAATTGAAAAATTGAAAGGTCTGCAAATAGAACTGACCTCACAGCAGAGTCTGCTCCATAAATCCACGTGTCATAATTCTCAGGCACTGCTGTCTGCTATTACTGCTTCCTAAATTCTCCCCTTGTCATATTATATCTACAGATTTTCAAATGAAGTTCTTGAAGGTATCCTTGATTTCTGCTAGCTCATTGTTTTTTATCACTTACAAAGAGTTTAGTATATTTAATCATACCCATGTCATATTTGGGTCCAGGGAACATTTTGCAATAGCCTTTGTAAATTTTCTCCTTTCTTCTATATTGTAATGTTTTGGAATCTTTCATATGCCAGTTACTTATTCACAGTTAAGACATGGAAAGAGATGTTCTAAGTCCTCTGATATTAAGCAAGGCTTTGTTTCCTGGCACAAATAGAGGAAATAATATATGCTAAGTCTTGAAGATAGGAGGGACAGAAGAGAGAGGAGAGAGGGAGGGGAAAGGAGGGAGGAGGAGGGAGAGGATATTTCCATGATTGATAACATGATATGCCTCAGGACCTTGGGGGTACTCGGTACTTGATTTTTCAGAAGATCATTGACTGGATTCACTGACATATTGCTCATCTGCCAGTATTTCCTCTGACATTTTTAAAACTGTTTTTAACTGGATTTTCGAGGTGTTCCTTGGAAATCAACTTAAGCACTTTTCTATTTAGAGAGTTTATGTTTACATGTGTTCAGCCATTATTTGATTTTACTTGCCTTCTCCAGTACCTGCTTCCCTAGGGAATTTCAAAAAAATTATCAAAGATCCAATGAGACAGCTTCTTCCTCCTTGGACTGTGAATGTTTCTAATGATCATTCCTTAGGTGTTTAGAAGCTTTTAGAAGCTTAATGTAAGACTTGCTAAATTAAACTCATGAGATAGAAACATCTGCTGAGAATGCACCTGATTGGTTGCAGTATATATGATAATATAGTGAGATTAAGATCATATACTTCAATCAAAATTTCCATATCCTAGGAAAGGTAAACAATTTGTGAGCCAAGCTTGTAAGTTGTTAAATTATCATTCCTTTTTATAAGGTTCGAGACTACATATGATATGAACTTTGAGTCATGCAGGAAACCAATGATAATACACTTTAAAATTTTTAGTGTGAGTGTCAAAGTCCATGGATGTCAGAGGACCACTCTCAGGGATCTGAACTCTATTGCTCCATTTTTGGATCAATTTATAGAACTTATTTTATCAGGCTAAAGCTCAAGCACCACTTCCTCTAAGTCTTCACACAAGCCCACACATAATTTATGTATTAAAAGTATAATTTAAACAATTGCTCCATATGACCTCAGGTTAATCTGGGTGAGGATTATTAAAATCTGAATTTTTACAAAATTGCATATTTTAAACATAATGGTAATTCAAAATAATATTATTGACACAGGTTGAGTTGTTATATATCAATGAGGAATTAAATTATCAAGGTAGAAAATGATTTATAGTATTTACTCCAGATTTCACTATCTTGATGAATAAAACATAAATCTACTAATATATTGTGATGCTCGACAAACATATTCAGTAATATCTGTACATTAAATAATTTGTAACCTTATAAGTTATATAAAGTGTTTTTAATATGCTAAAGTATGTCCTAAATGATTTCATTAAATCTCTAACTATATTGAATGATAAAATTTTAGTTGGGTGCTTAATGTCTCATAATTATGAGGCTCAAAAACAAGTAGACTGATGCCCATCAACATAAAATAGCAAACCCTGTCTTCTTCTTCTTCTTCTTCTTCCTCTTCCTCTTCCTCTTCCTCTTCCTC
>NC_034597.1:80315834-80335622 GCF_900095145.1 Mus pahari | reverse complement strand
TCTTCTTCTTCTTCTTCTTCTTCTTCTTCTTCTTCTTCTTTCTCTCTCTCTCTCTCTCTCTCTCTCTCTCTCTCTCTCTCTCTCTCTCTCTCTCTCTCAAAATTTCAGCTCAGCCTTTCCTTCCACTGCCCAATCACAGGCTCTAACTTTATCTGACCTATTTCACCTGACCTCACCTAAGTGTGGGCCTTTCTCTTGAGGGACCAGAAAACACAAGCAGCAATCCACAGGAGTTGCTGTCTGTCTGTGGATCAAGATGTACAAATCTCAACTACCTTTCTAGCACTGTATTTGCCTGGACCATGCCTTGTTTAATTCCATGATGATGAACAATGATCTAGCATATGACTGGGCAGCCAATTAACTGGTGCCAACTGTGTCGAACTAGCAGTTAAGGACCTAGGAGATATAGGCAGAGGGTATAAAGGCACCCCTCACTATTTCAATAAATGAGTCTGCTTCTCCTTCCAGTCTGACTCCAGAAATCTGTGTCATTGAAGCTGTGCCTTATCCCCTACCCAAAGAGTGTTGTGGGGGAGAGTGGTGAAGGCTAAGGCATCAATAAAAAACCTCTTCATTTACAAGTAAATTAATTTAGTATGTATTATCTAAAATGAAGAGAAACATTACTTTGCGATAAGTGACTTGGTGTCACTTCTGACTAGATTTTACAAACCTGTTTAATTCATTCTCATTTCATCCTAGGCCTTATATTATAGTACTCTTACTTTTAATATAACTATCTTACCTTTGTTTGATGGGCATGTTTACCTTTGGAAATTGAAATACATCTTTCGGATAGAATGTATTCACATTGTGGTTATCCCTCCCTAACTTTCCCAGATCCTCTCCACGTTTGCATGTCTCCTCACGTTCAGCAGTTATTGGCTCTACTGTTTTGGAGCACTACCCCATCAAGAGAGTTCTGCTGCTGCTGGAGGGACTCTAGGCTGGCAGCTGTGGATGTCATTGCCTGATTAAGTCTTCAGTTAGATGGTTCTTCTGTATGATGGAACCTGGCATGGCTCCTACAGATCCAAGGGAGCTAGCAACTCACAATCCTGCTAGTAGTGGAAGGGATTTCTCTTGCTTTTGTCTGGTCTGAGGTAGAAGGTCTGACTTATTCTTAGAGATAAACCTGTGGAATCATCACAACAGGGGTGCAAAACCCAGACAGAGGGATGTCGATGCAGGGGGTTACCTTACAGCAAAAGAAGAAAGAGGGTAATGCACATTGGCAGTGTATCAGTAGTCTGTTGGTGCAGGTATAGAAAGGGGCAGAGGAATAGAGTAGATGTCTGATTAAGGAGAGGAATACCATGAAGGTCTGAACTGGCGTCATTTCTTTGGGTGGGTGTATTCCCAGAAGCATTTCTGGGTACAGCAGCAAGCAGGGAGGAGGGGGTCAGAGGTACAAAGAAACAGTGAGAGACATTTGGATGTATGTGTCAAATGGGAGGAAGTCAGCAAGATACTAAACATATAAACTCTGATACGATGTTGATTTTGTTTGTTCAGCCATTTGTTATTTTTTTTTCCTGCAAAATGATATTATGATAGATCAACACAGGCTTATCTGTGGGTACAAACTATCAAGAGATGAAAATCAGCATTTGGGTATCTAGCAAAACCCCTGGGATAGGCCTTCTTGCCTGTACCCAGTATACCTGAGATAATACCAAGGATCTGTCATACACATTATGGCAGTCACCCTCACTCCCAATCAGGTAAATGGGTCTCATCTCTCCTGCTTTGGCATGAGCTGATCCTTCAGTCAGTTTCTGCTGTATCCTGCAGGGATTGAAATAATGACAGCCCCCATATGTATGAACCTCTTAGAGAAATAAGGGATCCCTTTGTTGGAAAGGAAGCAAACATACGTATCTGGAACATATTCACTGTCATTTGGGCATATCACAAGCTTTCTGGGTTTTTTTGTTTTTTGTTTTTTGTTTTTTGTTTTTTGTTTTGTTTTGTTTTGTTTTATTTTGTTTTGTTTTTTGACACCCTGTTAGTGGGTAATCTCTTGGTATATATGGTGGCTGACTCCAGGACAGACATTGGAAGGTTCTCATTTAACACTCATTTAACACAATGAGTGTTGATAATGCCAAGTTTAATTGAGTGTTTGGTAGTAGGAAGTCTTGTAATTTGTTTAATTATTTTTTAAGTGTTTGGTGTGTTCTTTCGATGATGGCTTGGGCCCGAGGATGGTGAGTGTATGCCCAGCAGTATGTTGAACAATTTTCCAAATCTTGCAGAAATTTTGGAATTAGAGGCTCTCAAAAGCTTGTCTGTTGTGAATAGCCCTGGGACGAATTATATTTTATGTTAATTCCATTCTCCTGTGAGTGGTTTTTGATCAAGGAATGAGTCATCACTCAGGTGATTTCCTGTAAACCTGCTTCCCACCTTAATTTGCAAAATAAAGGAGAGCTTATGGTTGGGCACATAAGAGAGAAGGTGGAGTGAAAGGTAAGGGGAGAAGAAGGAGAAAATGGAAGAGGGAGAGGATGCAGAAGAGGAGGAAGAAGAAAAGCTGAGCAGAAGCACATGGCCTGGAAAACAGCAAGTTCTAAGGGGTCTCATAAACTGTGAAAGATGGTAGTGTAGTAAATCTGCCCAATCTAAGCACACATGTAATCCTATTAACTGTGTTGAGATTTTTGGGAGGAGATTTACCTCAACACTTGTCCATTATCAGTTTTAATTTGGAGAGGGACCCACCCCATAAAGGCAAAAATGGAGAACATTTGCTTAATCAGTTTCTTTGAGATTTTTTTTTTTTCATTTGTTCTATGGCTAAGGTGAAATGGGAGTAGGTTCCTATGGCAGTGAATACAAAGTTTTGACTACCTAAAGATTTGAGGTCAATCTGCTAGAGAGAACAGGCCTTAAGGCCTCTGAAGTTGGTGCCCAGTTGTTGTATAGCAGGGGAAAGGATTAGGGAGGCATAAAGGAAACACATTTTAGAATATGTTTAAGGTGTTTAGTGGGAGTCTTGGGGAATTTGAGCTATAGCCTTTTCAGGTGAATATGGGTCAACTGGTGGAATTCTTAAGCAGCAAGCACTGACATAGAAAAGGTCATAGTTGAGACAATCTTGTTAGCTAAGGCATTACCATTATAAAGCAGCATGGGAAGGGATGAGTGTGATCATATATGGCTGATGAAAAAGGGACATGTCCTTCTTTAAAGTATATTTTAAATTGGTTAACAGTGGAGTGACTTAGTTTGGGTTTTAATGCTGTGAGGAGACACCATGTCCAAGGCAACTCTTATAACTGGCTTATAGTTTCAGAGGTTAAGTGAGTAATCATTGACTGGAAGCCTAGCGTCATCCAGGCAGACATAGTGATCTAAAAGGAGCTGAGTGTTCTACATCATGATTCAAAGCAGTCGGAAGGAGACTATCTCTTCTGCAGAAAGCAGAGCTTGAGCACTTGAGTCTTCAAAGCCTGCCTGCACAGTAATACCCTTCCTTCTACAAGATGACATCCATTCTCACAAGGACACACCTCCTAATCATGTCACTTGCTGTAGGCCAAGCATTAAAACATATGAGTCATTGGGGGTCCAAACCTATTCAAACTACTACAAGAAGAAAGGAGGTTACCATCAAGTCTGACATCAGAAAGAGTCATCTAGGAGAGCAAACTAGTTGCGTAAATGTTGCCTGAATATAAATTAAATGCTTCTTTTAGGTGTTTTAAGACTAGTAGATCACATACAGTTATTCAAATTGGGGAGATTTATCGGTGAGTAGAAAAAAAAAACTGTGATTCAGACCAAGTATCTCCTTTGTATTTTGTATCTTGTATATCCTTATTGCTATTCCCATAAAAGCTGTGCAGTCCTTGAGACAGAAGACTGAGAGAATAGTTAAGGAGGGAGCCATCTAAAGATCATGACTAGCAACTTATTCTTGGGATAGTGTTTGTCTAGCTTTCCTGGAAAGACAATGAGGCCATAAGCAAAAGAGGGATGGCTTCTCTGGAGCTGCTGGGGGTCTGAGAGGGGGACATGGAAAACAAACAGATCAGGTCTACCTATTATGTATAAGATATGCTTGATTCCTGTACTTATCAAGTTAGATAAAGCTTCAACCTCAGTGAGTAGTCAAGGCACTCCCCCTATTTGTGTATGGAGCCATTCTAGGACCTGTCGAGGTTGATATGATGCTCCAACTAACTTTGGGGAAGAATGGACAATAAGGACCTGGAATAATAGAACAAAAGATTTCCCTGGCAGCTGGGTCAGGAAGCAAGGAGAAGAGGGGTTTTTGTCACTCTTAAGTAAGTCAAATAGAAGCTCTAAATTGATGATTGTTATGGTGAGCCAAGCTGTAAGTCAATTAATATTTCCTAGGAAGTTTTGTAGGATATTCAAGATTAACAGGTTGGAAAGGTCATTAACAGATAGATCTGGCCAGGCTGAGGTTAGGCTAATTTCTGTTTCTAGGAAAGTGATGGAGGAATGAGCCAGGTCTTATCTTCTGTTATTGTAAAAGGTCTTTCTGTTAGGGCTTTTTTAACCACGTTTTTTTAAAGATTCTCTAGGATTAATTTTTGATCTTGCCTTTTATCTTGCCATATTAATACATCATCCATGTAATGATATTCCTGGAGAGATCTATTAAGGGGTTTTAGTAGGTAAGCTATAGCTTCCTGGAAAATGGTAGGGCTGTTAATTATGCCTTACAGGAGTATTCTCCACCCAAACCTATCAGCTGGTCCTGAGTTACTGAATTTATGTACTGAAAGGTCAAATTATAAATAAATGCAATCTTATTTATAGGTTAGTATTGAAAAGAAGTCATCTTTAATGTCTAAAACCAATAGTGAGGTATTTACAGGTATGGCTGAGGCAAGGAGGAGGCCACACAGAGGCA
The DNA here is from genome assembly GCF_900095145.1 of Mus pahari. Classification (NCBI taxonomy): domain Eukaryota; kingdom Metazoa; phylum Chordata; class Mammalia; order Rodentia; family Muridae; genus Mus; species Mus pahari. The sequence continues at coordinate 80,330,731 of NC_034597.1, read as the reverse complement.
AGCCCCAGATTTTCATTGCTCATAGAAGAACTGTGTTCATAATATCCATTGCCAATTCTTTAGGTATACTTTTAAGGTGTGTTTCTCAATTAAGCTGACTTAATCATTGAAATCCAATACACTTGCCATGCTTTATAAGACTATATGTTTTATTGAATCTCAGGATTAAAAAATCCTTGAGAGTGAATGTTTTGATTTTTTTCCCAATGGAGTTTAAATAAATTGTGCATTCATATACTAGAGATAAAGAATATTCAATTTAATCCACATGTTACTAAGTTTTGAAATACTTTGTACTGTATATTATTTTTTTCTATTTCAAGTCATAATATTTTACTACTTTTTTCAACTACAGTGTGTATTGGCATACAACCATTTGAAGGAATTAAACAATTAGTTGGCTTGAAAACACAAAATAAAATGAATTAATTCAGAAAGTTACAGAAAAGCAGGTAAGATTAGAAGGAATTCTTAGTCTTAAGTAAGTCCTGAAAAATGTTTTTAAACAACCACTACCTTTCCTCATACTTGACCTTTGATAATCAAACATTTTTTATTTAGTAAAATCTCCTACAGTCCAAGTTTTATTTTTCTTAACAGGTGAAAATGTCCATTTTATTCAAAGCAAATAAAATTGAACAAAATTTTAAACCACTGTATGCCAGGGCCAGTCTTTACTTAAATGGAACCGGCTGATAATGAATTTTTTGAAGCTCAGACATGATTTCCACATCGTGCAATAGGTGAATAAGAAATAGTTCCATTAGCAACCTTCTAGACATGAAACGTAGCTCATTATACACACCTGCCAACAGCTACATTAAACATTTAATAACAGTAGGAGACATCTTACCCTCATAGTAATAAATGAGGGCATTTTAGCATTTTGCTTTCTCTGTGCTTCACTGGTATGCTTTTTTCTTCTTTTCTCGGTAAGCTGCTACATTTTAAACTTCAAACTAGCATTGGTGGTGAAATAAGAAACTAAATTTGCCATTTATTTTCTTTATAAGATGATGTTACTATGGATATGAAATTTTTATTTTAATTTTTTTCTTCTCATCATGCTGTTTCTAAGATGGAAAATAGATGAAAGATTTTCTCTTATTTTTTACAAAAAATGTGTACGTTTTAAAATTCTGATGAAATGTGTAGAACATTAAAGAAATAAAAACAAAACCAAACAAAACAGAACAATCATAGAGGTGAACTAAAATTCAGTTATTCTCTTCACTTTCTGATTGAGTATAATTGATAATTTTAACACTTGAATTCTAATTATAATACTCTGCATTTGGGCTCAATTAATATACTCCTCATTTTCTAGCACAATATTCACAGTCCTGAAACAAAGAAATAGAGAAAACAAAGAAATAGAGAAGCACAAAAGCAAAAACAAAAATGTGAGGAACCTCAATAGAGAGAGCCATGGAAGAGACACCTTGGCCTCCTCATATATACTGTCATTTCATAATGACCTTTGTATGGGTGCACTGAATGCTAATAAATGAGTGCTGAATTTTAACAAACGCAGCAAGTTTCAACATATTGAATTCTCTCTATATATAACATTAAAATTTCCTAAGTAATACCATTGTAGTATCAGAAATAGCATTACTTAAAAAATACATTCAAGATAAATTTCTTCTACTGTAGACAATCACAAATGGCTTTTCTCATCCCATTTAAATGCAAAACTAAAACATAATTCACTAAAATTGATTAATTGTGTGTTATACTTTCTTTTCTGTTATATAATCATAGACAGTAAGTTTCTACATCATCCCAAACATCAGTTTTAACAGTATGTTTGAGATCTGGAAAAATAATTTCTAGGATTAGGAAAAAAAAACTAACATGGTCACATATTTTTAGTAGAAAAAAATTAAGTATTATTCTCTTTGTTTCATACTGTCATGTATGAAAATGAAGGATTGTTTCCAAACCTTTGGAACGACTTTGCATTGTAGTGATCTGTACATAGAAGATTAAGCCCTGTTGCAGCAGTCAGCATGGAAGTACACAGAGGCTGGGCTGGCAATTAGTTTGGACAATTCATGAGTGCCCATGCCTAGATCATCCAGTCCATAAACATCCCCCATCAGTACAGCCCTGACTTAAAAAAGCATCCACACTGAAGTGTCAACAAATAAAAGTTACTTTTACAATGTACAATCACTCTACCAGTAATAATTAATAAAAAGTCAAAAAGTTATGGGGCACAGGAGCAACTGGAACTTAAAGAAGTATGGGTGGAATGAAATGATGTAAATGTACTCATGAATGAAATATACAAAATAAAAACAACTCAAAATCAAATTTTATATGGCAGCCTTATTTGTGATAGCCAGAAGCTGGAAACAAACCAGATGTCCCAGGACAGAAGAATGGATACAGAAAACATGGTTCATTTACACAATGAAACACTACTCAGCTATTAAGAATGAGAACTTCCTGAGTTTTACAGGCAAATGGATGGAACTAGAAAATATCAAGCTGAGTGAGGTAACTCAGACCCAAAAGCACATGCATGATATGAACTCACTAATAAGTAGATATTAGCCAGAAAAAAGTTACAAAATACCCAATATACAGCTCATGGAACTCAAACATGTCAACAAGCTTAAGGGCCCAAGTGAGGATGCCTCAGTCCCACTTAGGACGGAGAAGAAAGCAATCACAAGGGGAGAGGGAGAAAAGGACCTGGGAAGGAAAAGGAACAGGCTGGGAAGAGGGAAACCTGATCTGGTATTTGGTTAGGGTAAAGGACTGAAGTCCTGAAAACCAGCAGAAAGAATGGAAAAAGGCAACCTTGGGAGATAGGAGGTTGAGGGGACCGTCTAGAATGTCCCAGAGACCTGGGAGGTAAGAGACTCTCAGGACTCAAAGACCATAGGACTCAGGACCTTAGATGAAATGCCCTAAAATGAGGAGAGGGAACTTGTAGAGTCTACCTTCTTCAGAAAGACAGGGCATCAAGTGAGGCATGGGGTTGCCATCCCACAGTCAAAAACTCTGACCCATAGTTGTTCCTGTCTGAAAGAACTAGAGGGACAAAAATGGAGAAGAGCCTGAGGAAAAGAAGGTCTAGAGAGAGACCCAAAGTAGGATCCAGATCAAGAGGAGGCCCCAAAGCCTGACACTATTACTGAGGTTATGAAGTGCTCACAAAAATGGGCCTATCATGACTGACCTCTGAAGGACCCAACAAGAAGCTGAAAGAGTCACATGCAGATATTTAAATCCAACCAATGGACAAAAGCTGATGATGCCTGTGGTTGAATTAGGGATAAGCTGTAAGAAGCTAAGAAGGAGGGCGACCCTGTTTTAGAACCAGCAGTGTCAATTAAACTGGACCCCCTATTCTCTCAGACACTGGACCACCAACCAGGCAGCGTACACCAGCTGATATGAGGCCCCTAACATATATAGCAGAGGACTATATATATAGCAGAGGACTGCTGGATCTTTTTTCAGTCAGAGAAGATGCACCTATCCCTCGAGAGACTGAACGCTCCAGGGAGTGGGGAGAACTAGTAAGGTGGGGAGTTGGGGGGGCATCCTCATGGACCGGGAAGGATATAAAATCTGAAGTGGGACAACAAAAGATTAAATATATATATATTTTAAAAGTATAAAAATATCAAAATAAAATGTATAATTCTAATTAATAGGAAGTTAACCAAAACAAAAATATGCATACTAATGAATTTGAAAACTGTAACTCCTCTAGACTTTATAGAAATACAAATTGTAACTGCTTTCAATAACTCATTAAAATATAAAATAAAAAATAATAGTAAGGATGTGGGGATTGCATAATCCCTGTTCTAGTTGGAAATGTAAACTGTCACAGCTACCATGGAATTTCTGTGGACTTCTCATTGTGGGGCTTAGTTACCAGAGAATGGAACTCTTTGAAAAGATTATACAGATTAATACTTATGACCTTGTTGGAGAAAGAGTGTCATTAGGGTGAGCTTTGAGATTGTAAAATCTAACAATCAGGCCCAGTGTCTCTTGTCTCTTCTGCTCACACTTGCACATCAGGATGTAGGTCTCAGCTACTGCCCCAGTGCCATGTGTGTGGTCATTCTCCCATAATGATATATATATATATATATATATATATATATATATATATATATATATATATAATAAATTATAAATTTATAATTTATAAATTAATTTATAAATCAATTCACATGGAAAAGTGTCACATGAAATTTTATTACTATTAACATTCTATCATATATTTTTCATTACAGGATATTTATAATTTTTCTGCATTTTTATGATATATTATACAGTGAAAGGGCATTCTTTTACAAAGGTATTATATTACATACAGCTTTTATACTAGTTAGAAACATTTGTAAAACATTGGGTGGAATCAAGATGTATAGGTTAGCAGAATTTGCCAAGAATGTAACATGTTAGACTCTGGGTTTGGGCCTAACCTAACGTAAGTTAATGAAAGATTATTTCAATGAAAACAGAGAATGGGACCTAAAATAGTACCTAAGCAAATTAGCCAAACTTACTTTTAATTAAAATATACTGACATGAAAATAAATAACATGATGTGTATCTCCTTGAAAGCAGCTATTTAATATCTAATCTCAAGCTACACAGAAAATAAACTATGCCAGGGGCTTCTACTCAGTCTTTGCAACTTTTTAGGGGTTAGGATATAGTATGTTTTTATTAATTTTAATAAATTTAAAACTGCTCGTATTTAGAAACCTGAATTATGCATATTATGAAGATATGTACTGATACTTAATTTAAACATAATTCAAATACTGTAAAAATTTAAACCCACATGGTAAAAGCTGCATGAGGCTACATATTCAGTATTCTGTATTGCACCCTGAATGAAATATTGTATAATTAGATGACTGTACTGATCCTAAAAATAAATAAATCTTGAAATAAAGGCTGCAAAACAAAGACAAAAAAAGTGAAACCACTTTTATTATCAGTGCTTTATTTTGACTGCTGCAATGTGTCAGTGGCTTTACTTCTCTGAAAACCTACATTATATTCTTGTAATAATCAAGTGCTGCTTAAATCTTAGTTAAAAATTATACTTGAGGAACTCACAAGACAAATGTTATTACCATGTAATTATAAGTTGTTCATCTAACAATGAAATTAGAAGATGTAAAACTCTTCCTGGGCAGGGAAACATTATCCAATATTTATTATTGGAAATTATCCTGGTATACTATCAAATATTTTTGTCGGAATGGTAAGCAATAATAAAATAAATCTCTGTATATGATTTCTTCTCAATAAAGCTGTAATTCTACAAGTAAGTACAAAATATGCACTGTAGACTGAATTGGAAGGAAATTAATGGTATTTGTCTCGCTGTGTACATGATTACATTCATTTCAAATCCCTGTGTATCACTTTTTCCTGTGCCATTGAATAGAGCAGTACATCATTTGGCTTCACAAAAAGGGGCAAGCAGAAAGCAACAGCTTAACTGTTAAACATTTTGGCAGCCAAAGCCTGTTCGACAATTTGTTATTGTCAGATCATTAGGTTAATCTGAAGTCGTAAGAGGAGGAGGGCTGAGGGGAGGTTTATATGTCTAGGATTATTAAAAAGCAATTTGCACCGGAAACACATCCTCACCCTGGACTGTCTTCAAACATTTTTACCAGGCTCTAAGAAAATCTGATGTGCATTTTATTACAGGACTAAAGCAGGTTTTAGTGTAGTCAGGAGTGAAAAGATGGGAGGGTGATGAGCTGCTGTCAAACGTGAGTGGGGGACATTAGCAAGCCTTCTGATCTCATGTTTATATGATTTTCCCTCATCTTTCTAGCACCACAGTAGCCCTTTAATTCCCTACAAAATATTATTTTACAGTCTCATTTTATGAATTCCATTCTTTGTAAATATATAAACATAATATATACATACATATATAATAGTAATGCAAATAGAATTTTTTATTCTAGTGTGTTTATGAGTGTAGATCAGACCTATTGACCCTGGCTGCACCTAGAATAAATTAGAATAAATATACACATACAATATTTCCCTTTAAAAGTATTTATGGTAATTAATATCATAAACAGTTAAAATACAAAATATTTGAAGATGGATGATGAGATATGTCTTTATTCTAGAAATCCTATTAAAACATTCTGCACTCACATGTCTTCGTTGGTCTTGCATGTTTTTAAGTATTCTCAATTTTGCTCTAAACTTCCTTGTTTCATCTCTTCATTGACATTTCAAGTTAATCATCTTACAGTCAAAGTGAATTTGGTCAATATATTTACTACTAACACATCGTAAGCATTTAGACAACATATCATTTGTCAAATTCATTCTTGCTGACCTTTCTAACAGATACTTCATCAAGTCTCTGCCCCTGGCAGATACTGTGTTACCTTTTCATTCTCCTTTCATGCTCTCTTCATGATTCAGTTACTACAACTGTATGAGATTTTTTCTGTAACCACCTACTGCTTAGTGATGCTTTTACTCGAAATTTTACTTTCATCCGTTAGTCTATTATTTGCTTTATAGTTTACTTTCATGTTTATTCTTGTCTCAGTTAAAAATATTAGGAATATCTCATCCTAAAGTATATGAAAATTAACATTGACTACTTTTAGTTGAGCACACTTGAGAGAAAAAAAAACATGTAGAAAATGAGTAGATTGTTCCCTTATGTTCATATCAACCTACAAAATTCACTGAGTAGAGACCCTTCTTATAGTAGAATGAGAAAGTAATGCTGCTCACCAAAAGCTGGGAATTAATACAGCAGTGGATCTGTACAAATGATCTTACCCAAAACAACTTTATCGTCCACAATATGAATGCTGGTCACAGCCTCACATCTACGTCTCACAGTGACATTAAATTCACTCAGCCTAGCGCAGACTGCCTTGTCTCCACATATGTAATGTTCCTTTGATTAAAGGACAAAACCAGCTTCTTGGTTTGGCTTTTTGTTTCTTTTTTTCTTTTTTTCTTTTGTTGGCTTTACTTTCTTTCAAGTGTTCCCACATACATGTCTGAAAATATCAATATAATTTACTTATTTCTCTAGCTTATATTAAACTAATTGTAATTTTATAGATATAACTAAAATAATGTATTATGATAATGGGTACGAATGATCTTTTGATCACACTGAATCAATTTAGTACCAAAGACACATTTGTTTTATTAGTTTATAAATATTTGCCCTTGGATTTTTTCCATGGAAAATATGCAATCAATATTTAGAAATTCCGGGAAGAGATGTGTCTTCCTTTGGGGAGCACAAGGATTGTATCCACAACTATGTACGTGCTGAGTCCACCTACCAACGAAACTGCATTCTTTTGTTTTTTTTTAGATATTTTCTTTATTTACATTTCAAATGCTATTCCGAAACTTCCCTATACACTCCCCCTGTCCTGCTCCTCTACCTACACACTCCCCCTTCTTGGCCCTGGCATTCCCCTGAACTGGGGCATATAAAGTTTGCAAGACCAAGGGGCCTCTCTTCCCAGTGATGGCTGACTAGGCCATCTTCTGCTACATATGCAGCTAGAGACATGGGCTCTGGGAGTACTGGTTAGTTCATATTGTTGTTCCAACTATAGGGTTGCAGACCCCTTCAGCTCCTTGGGTACTTTTTCTAGCTCCTCCACTGGGGGCTCTGTGTTCCATCCAAAGCTGATTGTGAGCATCCACTTCTGTGTTTGCCAGGCACTTGCATAGTCTCACAAGAGACTGCTATATCAGGGTCCCTTCAGCACAACCTTGCTGGCATATGCAATAGTGTCTGGGTTTGGTGGCTGATGATGGCATGGATCCCCAGGTGGAGTAGTCCCTAGATAGTCCATCCTTTCATTTTAGCTCCAAACTTTGTGTCTGTAACTCCTTTCATGGGTATTTTGTTCCCTATTCTGGGGAGGAATGAAGTATCTAAAAGTTTTCTTGTGAAACTGCATTCTTAACCTGCGAGAGTTCTTTTTAAAATTATTTGTCCCTGCTAATTGTTTTCAATAGAGATATCTCCATTGGCAAAGTTATTCAAAGAGAAAACCAACATTACACTTAGGCTTTTCTCATTTTTACATCTGTAGCAGCCAATGAATTTTATAATGTCTTTCAGATCCATGATACTCTTCTTCACTGTGATTCTGTCTGAAACTAGTACATTCACTCACCATAAGTCCAAAACTCAAGCTTCTTTACTGTTACCCATGTTGTTCTAGTCACAGAATTGTCATAAGTACCCTAGAAACAAATGAGTTTCTGCCACATGACAAATACAATTTTGCAGGGATTTTTCATTTGTCTTCAGTAATATTAGTCCTCTTTCCTAGAACAACAATGATATTTTTCTCAAAGTTTGCTATTTCACACCTGACCATGTGGGATATTTCCCCTCATCACTCACAGTTTTGAAACCTAATCAAATCCCTGGGTTTGTTATAGTATTTTTCAATCTGTGTTCTTTCTTATTTCTACATTTAACAATAGTTCCTGATAACTCAAGCCTATCCATGAATTTATGTGGTCCAGGATAACTTCATTCCCCAATCCTCCAATTTCTGGGATTGCAGGAATGTATCATTACACCTGACATAAAGTTTGTTTTTTATTCTCGTACTTTCCAATTTACATTTTAAACTTTTAACTCTTTTCTCATATATTATATCCCAACCACAGTTCCCCTTCCCTCATCTTCTCCCACCTTTATCCTCCCCTCTTCATCAGATCCACTCTTCTTCAATTTTCATTCCCAAGAGAACAGTCCTTCCCCGGATATCTACCAAATATGGAATATCATGTTTCAATAAGTCTAGGTGCCTCTGCTCATATTAAGGCTGGAAGAAGCAACTAAGTAGGAGGAAATGGGTAACAAAATCAGGCAAAATAGTCAGAGGCAGTCTGCTCTGCCACTGTTATTAGTTCCACAAGACCACCAAGCTACACAATATGTTCTAATTTATTTATTTACTTATTTATTGTTGGTTTTTGTGGCTGTTAGCTTGCTTGCTTATTTGTTCACTGTGTGTGTGTGTGTGTGTGTGTCACTGTGTGTGTAAGTAAATGAGAACACAACATCTGTGAGTTGGTTCCTTCCTATCATATGGTATCCAGAGATTAAATACAAGAACACTGACTGGGCATCAATTGTATTTACCTACTAAGCAATGTTACCTGCCATGCATTTTTGGGGCACTTTTTGTTCGTTTCTTTTGCTAGGTAAACCTCAGTGTCCTAGAAACTTGCTGGGAAGTCTGGACTTCCTTTGAATGACTGGTAGTCCTCCTGAATCTCTTCCTGCAGAGTTCAGGCTTAGAACACAATACCAGGCAAAATTGTATGTGTCTTTTTGATAATTGTTTTCTGACTTAAAACTTCATGTCATGATGTGGATGAAACCTCTTTTCTATTTAGTCTACAAATATATATTCCACTAACTCTTTGTAATGTATCTTGATTGTGTGTATATATATATATATATATATATATATATATATATATATATATATATATATCCCTATACGTCAGCAGAGTCTCCTAATAAATAAGCAGGAGTTTGGTGTTTGGTTATATCCTTGTATTTTCAGGGTCAGTAGAAATGATGCAAACTCAAGTTGCAGGTCATATCACCAAATATATACAATATATATGTTGGATCTAGTCCTTTTATTTTCTATCCTTTTTGTATCCTTGTTGTTAAAATAAACAATCATGATCATTTTTCCTCCCCAAATCCTCCTAACACTTGCCTCCTTTGTATGCACCCAATGTTGTGGTGATCCTCTTTGTCCTTACAAAATAGGAAGGGAGGAAGTGGAGAGAGAGAGAGAGAGAGAGAGAGAGAGAGAGAGAGAGAGAGAGAGAGAGAGAGAGAACAATCATCTTTCCAAGCACACATGTCTGCATGTCAGTCACATCATGTCAGTGTGAGAACAGAGGACACATCAGTCCTGTACAGCTTCCATTCTGGTTCATAGCATCAGTTTTGAGTCCAGCTTTAGTCAAATTTCACTTTAACTGTAGAAACATGAGACTAATCGTGTTATATAATAGAAATCTTCTCCTTTCACGATTATTGTCAACAATAAGGCCAATCTAATATCTTACACGGGTTCTTACCAGAGGATGCGAAAGTAAAGTATGGATGTAATGAACAGACTTCTTTCTTCAAGTAAACATTAATTAGATGACTTTTGTATACAAGGCATCAGAAGCAAAAAATGGGAAATTTCAATATTTTGAGAGAATTATTTTTAATTGGCAGAAAGCTAATAATAATAATTAAAAAATAACAAAGATAATGTGAGAACTACCTTTTAGAACCAGTTACATGCTTCTTACAAGACAGATGAGTGGTTCATGGTTGACATTTTCAGAGTTCTGATTGTAATTCCACGTGTGGATAGCATGAAAACATTCTATGTAGATGGATAGAAAGCATTCATTCTATGTGATAGGACAGTACTTCCAACACAAAATTTATCAAACAGTTTGTTTTATCAGCAAAGATGATTCTTGTCATTGACTCCAAACTGTTTGGTAATTTTTATTAGGCAACATGCTATGGAAATATTTGTAGTAAATACACTGAAATCTAAATTTTAAGGTTCCAGCACAATTTTACATTTTACATGCAATATATAATATATAATACATTTTATATAATGAGAAAAGTGTTTGTTGGTATGTGAGAAGGTTATATTAAAATGTTGTCATTAAATCACCTTTTAAAAAATGAGTTTGTGATGGTTCATCCTATTTGTCAACTTGACTACATCTGGAATGAACTACAATCCAGAAACGGACAGCACAGCTGTGATCTAAATCTTGAACCTGGAAGACACAGGCTTCTGACCAGGGATATAAATGGAGATCTTAAGGCATAGTGGCCATGAAAAGCTTAGGCCAGGTATGGCAGTACACACAGTTACTCTCAGGAGACAGAGGCAAGCAGATCTCTGAGTTCAATGCCAGCCAGGGACAAAGTAAATTTCAGATCCAGGCACAGTGGTATACACCTTTAATCTGGGCCACACCTTCTGCTGGAGGTTCATGTAAGGACATTGGAAGAAGAAAGACTCACTCTTCTTTGCCTGTGCACACTGACTTGCCATCACATCTGTTGGAACCTTCTTCTTCAGGATACCTGCTTATACAGAAGACCATGTGAAACAACTAGCCTCCTGGGCTGAAAAACTAATAGATTTTTGGAATTCCCATTCACAGCTGCCCATTGTTGGATTAGTTGGACTGGAATTCATCAAGTAAGTTCCCTGAATATATAGAGGCATTCCATAAATTCCGTGGCCCTAGAGAACCCTGAGAAACACAGGGTCAAAACACAATGACGGAATGGCAGATAACAAACAGATACTTTTCTATATACCTTGTTTAGGTATTCTAAAACTGTATTTTTTCAAACTTGAAATGAAAAGAAAATCCTATATGAGCCTTCTTATCAACACTAAGATTCTTTGAATATTCTTTCCAAAAATAAAATAAGAAACATTAAAAATGTACACAGGGATTTGAAAAGATGATTCGAATGCTGAGAAACAGTTACATGAAGCAGAATATAAAAATGATAGCTCGTATTATTGGGCCAAATTTCCACAAGAAAAAGACTAATAAAGTCTTTGGTTTCATTGACAATGCCGCTAAGTTTCACAAGTTGAAGCCATTGAATTATTAGGATAAATCACAGCTTCTCCAAGGGTCATGATGCTACTTATGTAAACATTCAATGTTGGTGCTGTTCCTATCAAAAAGATGGAAAATACAAACAACAATATCTTCTAGATGACAAAACAATCAACACCTCACTTGGCTATAAAACAAGAAAATATTTTGTAGTGTTGATAACTCCAAGATTTTAGAGAAATTTTCTTCACTCAGAGTGATCAGTGAATCTGGTCTCATGCATCCATTTCGGCATGCCTAAAGCATTTTCTTCCTGGCCATTTTATTTTTTCTTTTCTTCCTTCTGGAATGTTCCCCAGGTCACATCACACTTCTTGTTTTATGAACTACTCTGGTCCTTTGCACGGCTCTCAATCCAACTTGTCACAAAAACTCAAGTTTAAATGCAGTCTCTATGTTGGTTTTTCAATCCTAGCTGTGCTTATTGTGAGGCCTCACCTCAACCCTTTTCCTTAGTTTCAATTTGAATTGTTCTGAAGGTATCTACAAAGTATTCTTTTCTATCAAAATATTTTTCAGTGTAAGTATGCACAATGTAAAGATAAGTTTCTTTTTTAATTGAAAGATAATACAGTACATTTCTGAAAAATATATTTCCATTAGATCTCTGGTGATAGTATTTCCTGGATGTCTCCATCAGTTAATTCTATTATTTGTTTTCAATTGCCCACTTATTTTCAGAGACTGTATCAAACACTATCCTTTCTCTTCACATTGTTGTAGTATTAAATAAATAAAGTTATGTGGGTGAATGAGACCTGCAAAAAATTCCTGAAAGAAAATAAATGGTACTTTTAACACCCTACATTCTGATTTTAGGATACATTCTTCACTATAAGAAATTTTTGCATGGGGGAGGATATAAGCTTAATATTTCCTTCCTCCTTCATTTCAAAATACTTCTTTTCTTTTCTTTTCTTTTTAATACTTAGTTTGCAAGATTATGTGCATGTTTAAGTTGGGGACAATGTGTATAATTTTATTTATTTATATATTCTTTGAAAAGGTCAAACCAATATTTCTGCTATAAAATGTTTTCAGTTATAGCTTGTAGAGCAGTAAGTAAAATGTGTTTAATGTGTTTTGTCTTATTCTGAATAAAGGAACAGAGTAACTAAATATCTTGTTACCTTGGCAGCTCTGTAACTAGAGCCAACACTTCCCGAGTTCATTCCTTCCACCTATGTGCCTCTTGGTTAACTGATTTCATGAGTTTATTTGAATGCATAAGTAATTGTGCTCATGATTTAGTCCCTCTTTCTAATACACTCACTTCTTCACATAGAAGCTAAACCTTGAGGTGAGAAGTGACAGTAACATTTATAATCTATATCACTGCAATATAAATGTTCCAAATTCAAACTTCTGATGTTAATGTATCAGAGTAATAACATAGAAGGAAGATGACATTAAGATAATTTAAAATAGCACTGAAATTTGTATACATAAGACTGAACTACAACAGGAGTGACAAAGTATAAAACTTCTATAGTTAATTATTAAAATGTAAAGCACTGAAAACCTGAAGGAGACAACAAGGTTCAAAGAAAATGCAAAGCATAGATCCAATATAAGAACAAATTTGGTCATGCAAATAAGAAGATAATAATAATACATAACCTCATTAAGTTAGCTAAGATTTATAGCTGTAGTTGTAGCTCATTCGTTTCTGGCTATAAGGACTGGTAAGTTCATGAACTCAGTTCATCTTGCAGTGCTTTGACAATCCATAGAATCATTTTCCATCACACTGAAAAATTTCTCCCTGTCAAAATAGGATGTAGACATAGTAGCTCTAAGCAACATTCTGCAGCAGGTAGAACACTTTAGATACTTTGTTTCCATTTGTAGCAGCACCTCTTTGAATTATATGAGTCTTTGTTCTCCAATCTGGCTTCTTCTACACTTATCAGTCACTTCTATCAATATTGTAAGGCAGTTGTTCTCAAAGCTCACTGTGGTCATTTTTTCTTAAAGCTACTGTAGTTAGATTTCTGTTGAGCATCAAAGTAATGATGTTGCCTGTGCAAAATCTGGAAGCAGAATTAACACATCGAATGTGTTAGCATACATTATATGTTTCAGATGATTTCAGTATGAAGAAACTCATCAATTACTGGTACCTAATTTAGGCTCTACTCTATTAAAAACAATAGTAGCCAATAACATCTGTTGAATAATCACAGTGGGCTCATCCCTTGATGATTGCAAATCTGGTAAGCATGATATAAAATTAGAGAATAAGTTTATTACTTTTATAATAATTTAGGTACATACCAGAAAGAATACTTCACATGCTATGCCTTGCATGAACTAAAAAGTGATGTGATCTTATGTTAGGAACTAAAAAGGGGGCCCTGGGGAAGAGGGGGAAGGGAAAAACCCACACCTCGCCTGAGTTTTACCTATTCTCTGGTATGTCAGGCATGGGAGAGCTGCCATACTCTTTCCACTCAGCCCTGGGTGGGCATTCAAGCCTCTGACCCTTCAGGGGGTGGCCACGGGGCAGCCCTACCTGACAACCCTGGAGCTGCTTTGCTAAAGCCACCAGGGTTATAGGAGAGAGGGATGAGGGAAGAGAGGTTCCCAACACCTGTGAGAGTGAGGGCAGCAGATCTTGACTGGAGCACAGGAAGGCCTTCTAATGAGAGATTAGAAATGGCTCATTAGGAGAAAGCCTGTCGCATCTTCCAAGTGCAGTAGGCCTTGATGAGCAGAGACATTCTATGGTTTTAGAGCTTTATTATACAAAGGCAGGGAGAAAGAGAGAAGGTAGAGAGAGGGGGGAAGGCTAGAGAGAAAGAGAATAAGAAAGAGATAGGAGAAAGGAGAGGAGACAAAGAGAAAGGAAAGTGGAGAGAAGAGTGAGAGAAGTGACACATAAGAGTACAAAGGAGTGAGAGAAGTAAGAGGTAAGAGAACAGAGGAGGGAGAGACCGAGGTAGGGCTGAACAGCCCTTTTTAAGGTCTTTACTGTTGCTAGGTAACTGGGGAGGAGTTTAGCCTGAAGGTCAGAAGCTTGGGCCATTGCATATGTGACTTTTAGCCATGTTTCTCTTGTGGGGGCTGTGAGGGGTGGTAACTTAGGCAGGGGCCAGAGTTCCAGGATCATAAGGGAATGCCTACAGTGTCATGAAGATATATATATATATATATATATATATATATATATATATATA
>NC_034597.1:80302783-80315814 GCF_900095145.1 Mus pahari | reverse complement strand
AGAGATATAGATATAGATATAGATATAGATATAGATATAGATATAGATATAGATATAGATATAGATATAGATATAGATATAGATATAGATATAGATAGATATAGATAGATATATACAATTTAGAATTTAGTTCATATGTTTAGCTATACTTATTTCTCAGTATTCTCAGTTCTATTTCATATGTTACATATTACAAAACTGAAGACCAGAGTCTTTCTGGTGAAATGTTTTCTCTAGATTATCTAAGAAGAATATGACAGTGACTTAAAGTTAATGCCTGTGTCTCAATATTGTATTCCACAGATACATGCACAGACATGTTAGTTTCTACACTATCCATAATAGTTAGGAATGGAACCAACACAAATATCTTTCAAGTGATGAATGAATAATGAAACTGTGGTCCATAGACACTATGAAATTCTACTCAGCTATAAAATATGAAATCATTTTATATTTGAAGGTAAATAAATACAACAAAAAATTATACAGAAGAGGTAACCAAGACCCAGAAAGACAAATTTTCTCTCTTGCTTATGGATCCTAATCTGCATTTTTAAAAGTGATTCTATAACCAAAAATAATTACAAGAACCATTAAATAAAAGAGACCACTGGATGTTGTAGAAACTCTAGAAAGGAAGATGCTGGGAGTAGTTCCTATAAAGAGGAAGATGGGAGAAAAGAGAAGATACATTAACTCTGAGAAGGGAAGGCAATATAGGAGAGGGGTGGTGAATAATACTAAGGATATTTGAAAAGTCACAGGGAAATAATATTATGTTTTACTGAAAAATGATATTGTGTGTGTTTGTGTGTGTGTGTGTGTGTGTGTGTGTGTGTGCGTGTGTGTGTCTATGAGTGTGTGGGAACTGAAGTAGAAATTTCTCGTTGTATCATGTGATTCAGACTCATGTGATTTTTGCAGGGTGTATATGTAGGATTCAACAGACTGGGTCTGGGCACTTGAATAACTAGCCATTCAATGCTTCTTTGTTCTTGCATCTTCACTGGTCTTTGCATGACAAAGAACTCCTGGCATTGTGACTCCAGGTACTGTGGCTGATCCTGGTCACTCCTGTTCTCATGCTGATTCAGAAATTCTCATCACTGTTAGTTTCTTCTGGATCATTTCAGTGACTCCTTTCAGTTTTGGTGACACTTTTGAACTGGACTGTTGATATCCTGACACTACTGAACTTGAGTGCTGGTATTCTAACAAACAGAGATTTGAATCAACCCCAAATAGCTACTTCTAAACAGGTCTATATCCCTTTTTCCTAGTTACCATCTTTTCTCTCCCCCCTTTCTTCACTGGACTAGAAGGAAGGTTGAAGAATTTGAGAACTTTCATTAAAGTAGCTTTTGAAAAAATCAAAGCCTACAGGGAATACTTAACTAATTTAAGTAAATGTACTTCACTTTGAGTAATATTTGTTCCTCAAGAGCCATAGACTAAGAAAATTCTAGTCCTGGCCATGAGAAATTTTATTTTACTAGGTAGTCAGGAAAATGTGAGAGGCCCCAAAACGATACAGATTATTGCTCTGGTCCTTTGTTTCCCCAGAACGTCACTGTAAGACCTTACTATGGAAGACATAACTCTCCTGGGATGCAGATCCTGGAAGAGTTGAGCTGTAGACAACCTTGAAGCTATGTCCCTATTGACTAGTTCTCAAAACATTCAAAAGTACTAAAGAAGCTGCCAAGGGAGAAAAGTGATCAATAATCTTATCTAACTGTTAAATCTAAAAACCTTTATCTAATCAGGTAAGAGATTTCCACTTGTGCAACAATGACATTTTTGTCTTTGGGAAAATTAACAACTGAATAATTGAATGTAATCATCATTCAAAGGGAGAAATTAATGGCTAGTATTGTTAAACTATCTAACTATCCTTGGCTAGTGGACACATGGACCATATTAGAAAAAGCTACGACCTCTGTTTTAATCCAGTAGAATTTCTAACTTCATTCTAAATATTTCCTGTATCTACACGTAAGTTTATCTTCAGCGCTCCATCGAAAACTTCTTTTATGCAGCAGAGAGAAATTATTAGAGAAGTCAACAACTGGCAGCTATGGTGGGCCTACACTCATTTGATCAAACAAGAACAAAACTGCTACAGTGAAGGCTTAGGACACATTACAGAAGGAGAGGAAGAAATCTTGTAAGACATAGAGCAATTGGACATATATTTGCTGTAAGATAGTATAACAGGGTATACTATCTTACAGCAAATATATAATAGTATAACAGGAAGTTGTAACTATGAGATCACAAAAATATAGTCACTGAAACAAGATCAGCAAGTTGACAGCACTGGTTAATATGCTAGCCCATATGAGGGAAGTAATAAAAGGTCCTGTAACTAGATGAGATAAAGAGTCAATTTGTGATTGCTAAGAGAGGAAGACTAAGGCTCCTCCAGGGCAAGCCCTTTGACATGTTATCTAGACCAAGTAATAAGAATACTTACATAGATCTAACACTAATGGACTCACCAAGCTATCATCTACCTATTTATCTATTTATCTGTCTATTTATTGATCATCTATCTATTTACCTGTCATGTATCTATCCATCTATCATTTGTCTATCTATCTATCTATCTATCTATCTATCTATCTATCTATCTATCTATCTATCTATCTATCATCTATCTATCTATCCATCCATCTAATTACCTATACTATATCTATGTAGTTACATATAATAAATGACTCATTAAGCAGATAACAGTAATGAATAAAAATGGTTTAAAATTTGAGATTCAGTCAGGGTAGCATATGAAAGGAATTGTATAAAGGAGCGATGCTGATGGAAGTGACGTGATTACAGTACTTATTTATGAAATTCTCAGACATTGAAAATAGCTTTTATCATATAATGTATTTTGATTATACTTTCCCCTCTTCCAAATCCTTCTCTTTCTTAGATTCTTCCTACTTATATACCCCCCAACATGTCTTTATTTCATTAGACTAAAAGCAGACTTCTAAAATGTAATAATAAAGTATTACATCAGGATTGGATAAAACCATCAGAATTAAAATGGGCAAAGGCACACACACACATACACACACACACACACACACACACACACACACACACACAGAGAGAGAGAGAGAGAGAGAGAGAGAGAGAGAGNAGAGAGAGAGAGAGAGAGAGAGAGAGAGAGAGAGAGAGAGAATACACATGGATGCAGAGACACACACATTCCCACCCAAAAATATAAGTTGTCTTTTTAAAAGTTTCTCTGGAGGGACTTACTTCAAACAAATCCAGGAAAAAATGTAAAGGAGTATTTTCAATCATTTAAAATCTCTTCAGCGTTTGCTTTCTGAATGCATAGGTGATTGCATGTAGTGGAATCTGCCTCACAGCTAGCACATCTACAAGGAGCAAAAAGTGAGGGTAGACGAGGTCAATCGGTTGACTCCAAGCCTAACCTTGTGTGGCTGCTGTTATACGTATTGTCTGTTTGTTTGCTTTTACCCAACATTCCAAACTCAACACTGAAGCAACTGACAAGGGCAGCCTGTTAAGAAAGGTATTTGTTTCCGACTCCTTACAAAAACATATTCCAGATGGGGAGAGAATTTAAAATAATGTGACACACTGGTGTTAAAAATAAGCCAACATATTTTAAAACATTATATTAAAATAGGTGTTGTCTTTCTTAATATGTCTTTCTTAATACCCTACACTGACTCATTAAAACAGAAAAAATGTTTAGAGATGCACAAATATCACAATATACTCAAATGAACTTAACACATAAATATGTTTGGGATGTTAGCAATGAGAATTTTAAAATACCTATTTATCTAATGTGCATGTATTTTCATATGCCTGTGTATATTTGTGTGTCTGTGTGTATAGCCATGTGCATATTCACTTGTATATATATATATATATATATATATATATATATATATATATATATATATATGGCTAACACTATATGTGAAGGTCAGAAAACAACTTGCCAGAGTTGATTTTCTCCTTATACCTTGTGGCTTCCAGGAACTAAATGTATGTCATCAGACTTGGCTTCAAGCACCCATATACACTGACCTATCTTAACAGTCAAATAAAAAATATATTGAAATGTATTAGAAAAAATGGGCAAAAGACATGGTCAAAAATATATGTAAGTAAAATAAGGAAATGATTTATAAATGTGAAAAATAGCAAACCCACTAATGATAGATCAAATTACAATTAAAACTATTTTCTTTTATAAAGTTGAAAAGTAAAATAGTTAAAAGTACATTGGTGAAGATGTGGGAAAATTAATGGGAGTATGAATTATAATTAACAGTCTTTCAAGACAGTGTAAATAAAAATGTAAATGTATTCTTGTATATGTATTCTTTGTTTGATATGTAGCAGAAGATGGCCTAGTTGGCCAACATTGGGAAGAGAGGCCCCTTGGTCTTACAAACTTTATATGCCCCAGTACAGGGGAATGCCAGGCCCAAGAAGTGGGAGTGGGTGAGTAGGGGAGGAGGGTGGGGGAGAGGGTAGAGGGGACTTTCGGGATAGCTTTTGAAATGAAAATAAAGAAAATATCTAATAAAAAATGAAAAAAGAAAAGATAATTTCACTTTTAGAAATTTTATTCCAAATAAACCCTTCTTCATAGAATAGTAGATGGTCAATAGTTTTTATTACTGGATATTTTGCAATAACTAAATGAAGGATCCATTAAATCAAACTACATATAATTTATAGTTCTTGTACAAAATGAAATGTAAGTCAGTCACAGGAGATAAAAGAAAGAGGAGAAAGAAAGAAAGAAAGAAAGAAAGAAAGAAAGAAAGAAAGAAAGAAAGAAAGAAAAGAAAAGAAAGAAAGAGAAAGGAAGGAAGGAAGATGGAAAGAAAAGAATGGAAAGAAAGGAAAAGAAAAGAAAGAAAGGATAAGAAAAGAAAAGAAAGGTAAAGAAAAGAAGAGAAAAGAAAGGAAGGGAAGAGAAGGGAAGAGAAAAGGAAGGGAAGGGAAGGGGAAGGGAAGGGGAAGGGAGGGGATAGGGGAGGGAAGGGGAAGGGGAAGGGAAGGNAGGAAAGGAAAGGAAAGGAAAGGAAAGGAAAGGAAAGGAAAGGAAAGGAAAGGAAAGGAAAGGAAAGGAAAGGAAAGGAAAGGAAAGGAAAAAGAGAAAGAAAGGAACAAAGAAAGACAAATCCTTGATTTGGTAAGTATTCCCAGAATTTGTCTTCCTTTGTTGTTCTTTTTTGTTTGTTTTTTTTTTTTTCTTTTGTTTTGCTTTGAAGACAGAGTCACTGAAGATGACCTTAAACTTCTTATCCTCCTTTCTCTTCTTTTCTGGTATGGAGATGGCTGCTATGGCACACATGGCTTAATATGGTTCTGGAGACTGGATATGAGCTCTATGCCTGTTGGATAAATGTTCTATCAACTGCTTTTTAGCTGCCTTCCCTGCTTACATGTCTATCTTTCCTCTTGATTTGGCAGTGTTTAACTATATTAGAAGCAACTTCCTCAGGACTTGACCATAGATGAAAGATCAACAGCTTTTCAGGAGTAGTACTCCATTGTGTAAATGAACCACATTTTCTGTATCCATTCCTCTGTTGAGGGACATCTGGGTTCTTTGCCGCTTCTGGCTATTATGACTAAGACTGTTATAAATATAATGGAGCATGTGGCCATGTTATATATTAGAACATCTTTTGTGTATATGCCCAAGAGTGATATAGCTGGGTCCTCAGGTAGTACTATGTTTAATTTTCTGAGGAACCACCAGACTTATTTCCAGAGTGGCTGTACCAGATTCCAATCCCACCAACACTGGAGGAATGTTGCTCTTTCTCCACATCCCTGCCAGGATCTGCTTTCAAACTTTTCCTAATTTGTAAGTTAGTGTTTTGTTCTGATGACAGTGTCTTTGGCTTATAGAAACATATCAATTTTATGAGATTCCATTTGTCTTTTGTTGATCTTAGAACCTGGGCCATTGGTGTACTGTTTGTGAAACTTTTTCCCTGTGGTAATGTTTTTGAGACTCTTTCCCCCTTTCTCTTCCAAAAGATTTAGTGTCTCTGGTTTTATGTGGAGGTCCTTGTTCCATTGGGACTTGGGCTTTGTACAAGGAGATAAGAATGGATCAGTTTGCATTCTTGTACATGTGGATTGCCACTTGAGTCAAGAAAACATGGCACTTTTACACAATGGAGGACTACTCAGCTATTAAAAGCAAATGACTTCATGAAATTCCAAGGCAAATGAATGGAAGTAGAAAATATCATACTGGGGGTAACCCAGTCACAAAAGGAAACACACGGTATGTATGCACTGATATGAGGGTATTTACAAAGGTCAGAATACCCACAATACAACTCACAGACCATATGAAGCTCATGAAGAAGGAAGACCAAAATGTGATGCTTCAGTCCTACCTAGAAAGGGGGAAGAAAATAATCATGGGAGGTAGAAGGAGGGATTTGGGAGGGAGAGAGGAGGAGAGAGAGGGAAAAGGGGATTAGGACTAGGTGTGGGAGGAGACTGGGATGTACAGAGGGTCAGGAAATTGAACAAAGGTATGTAGCAATGGGGGAAGGGGAACTGGTGGTAGCCACCAGAAAGTCTCATATGCTAGGAAAACAAGATGCTTCCAGGACTCAACAGGGATGACATTAGCTGAAATATTTAGCAAAGTGGAGAAAGAACCTGTAAAGACCATACCCAGAAGCTAGGCACAGTCCCCAGTTGAGAGAGGGGGCCACCCACCGATCTCAAAAAGATTAACACAGCATTGCTCCTGTCTAAAGGAAATACAGGGACAAAGATTGGAGCAAAGACTGAAGGAAAGGCTGCCCAACTTGGGTATTCATTCCATGTGCACACTGAATCCAGACACTATTGCTGATGTCAAGAAGGGCTTTCTGGCAGGAGCCCTGATATAGCTGTCTCCTTAGAGGCTCTGCAAGAGCATGACCTATTCATATGCAGATGCCTGTAGCCTGTTGCAGGAAATAATTAAAAAAAGGTGAACATGCCAACTCCCCAGTGGAGACAGACCATGTTCCTGCACTCCTGTCTCTGCTGTGTGTCCCGGTGCATTTACACCAGCAATTCTATCCAGCTATCTGCCTCCATTCTCTGGCCCACCTTCTAGTAACCTAATGGAACTGCTAAGCACCTGGCTGCATAGCATAAACGCAGTAACCCTGTAAAATCATGACTCTTAAGCCTTTAGTCAACCAATTAGATTTATCTATCAATAATATCCCAATATTTACAAGAGGCCAATGCAATAATTTCTGAGCCAATTGATGATAAAAGCTTTATCCCATTATTTCTAATCTTGTGAAATCATGGCTGCTTGTTGCTGGTAAATGTCATGCGGGTTTAAGTCCGTAGCCATCTTCCTTCTCCCCTCTCCTCAGACACTCAGTCTCTGCAACTCTTAGAGTTGCCTCCCTTTTCACTGTCCAATCACAGGCCTCCTCTGGGCTGGAAAATCCTGCCACTGTACCCAACTATTGGAGTGATCATGGGGACCCCAATGGAGGAGTTAGGGGAAGGACTAAAGGAGCTGAAGGGCTTTGCAACCCCATAGAAAGAACAATACCAACCAACCAGATTCCACCAACCCCCCCCCAGAGTTCCCAAGGACTAAACCACCAACTAAAGAGTATATATGGAGGGACCCATGGCTCCAGCTGTACATGTAGCAGAGGATGGCCTTGTTTGGTATCAGTGGGAGGGGAGGTCCTTGGTCCTGTGAAGGCCTGATGCCCCAGAGTAGGTGAATGCTATGGGGGTGAAGTAGGAGTGGGTAGGTGGGTAGGAAGCACCCTTATAGAAGCAGGGTAGATGGGGATGTGATTGAACATTTGCCCAGGAGAAACCGGGAAGGGGAATAACATTTGAAATGTAAAAAAATAAAATAACCAATAAAATATAAAAATCCATCAAATCCATTATGTAAATCTAAATGAAAGATAAAAATAAGACAAAAAACAAAAACAAAAACAAAACAAATAAGCCAAAAACAAAAAGAACAGCTATCTCTTCAGGAGCTTGGGAGATTGGGATTTTTGCCAAATTAAGCTTTAGGAATTGATCATCTACAAGATGATAGGCTTTTCGTCATGAGACATACATTCTTGGACTACCTTGACTACATCCTGTAAGCCATTATAGTAGGTTTATATATGTTTATATTCCTTTAGAGAACATTGACTACTACACTGCTACTTGGAATATCTGGGTTTGATACCAAGCACCCACATGGCTTGGCCATACCCAACCAGCTGTTACTCCAGTTCTAGGAAATCTAATGTCCTCCTATGCTCTTTATAAACTCTCCATTCACCAGACACTCAAGAAAACAAAGCACTCATACAATGAAATACAGTTAAATATAATAAAATAAAATCATAAAAAATAAAATAGTATATCTCTAAAAATGATTTTTTGTATGATTATAATACATCTTAATAACCAGTGAGGTCTTTTCAATGTCACATTTCATAAGGTATAGCAGTATAGCTAAGGATAGAAAATAAATAATGAACGCCCCCAAAATAAATCTCAAATTTTGTTCGACAGTGTGTAAAGTGAGGCTCTAACTAGGGGACATTCGGGATAGCATTTGAAATCAAATGAAGAAAATATCTAATAAAATATTTTTTTTAAAAAATATCCAAGGGAAAAAAATACTAAAACCTTTAACCTGGAACCAATATATTGCAATATCTCCTAAATAAATTCTAATGATCTTCTGACATTAAGAGATTAAAACTCTCAGATATCTATTATGTAAACATTAAAAAAAAAATGTGATTTCTGAAGGCCTCCCAACCCAACTAAATGATAAGTGCTTCAGGAAAGAGAAATTTAATTAAAATAATTTGGTCAATGCATACTATCTCTAAATACCAAATAATAAAACTTCATCTCCTCAATATGCTTTATTCTTTAGAAGGTGGGGAATATAGGTCTAGTGACAAGTTGCAGAGTAAAAATACAACTCAAAAGAAGATTGCCTTGAATAATACACAGCATTCGTCATGTGGTTTTCATTGTCTAATTTTCATAGAGCCTTATCTTATAACCCTTCTAAAACAGTCCTTTGTACAAAGGAGTTCATATTTGCCACACCCTTTGTTCACAGTCTTACATGTTTTTATATTCTCTATAACATCTTACTGGCATTTGTTTGCTTTTCATGAGTGTCTTAGGGTTTCTATTCCTGCACAAAACATCATGACCAAGAAGCAAGTTGGGGAGGAAAGGGTTTATTCAGCTTACACGTCCATACTGCTGTTCATCACCAAGGAAGTCAGGACTGGAACTCAAGCAGGTCAGGAAGCTGGAGCTGATGCAGAGGCCATGGAGGGATGTTCTTTACTGGCTTGCTTTCCTTGGCTTGCTCAGCCTGGTCTCTTATAGAACCAAGACTACCAGCCCAGAGATGGCACCACCCACAAGTGGACCTCCCTCCTTGATCACTAATTGAGAAAATGCCCCACAGCTGGATCTCATGGAGGCATTTCTCCAACTGATGTTCCTTTCCCTGTGATAACTCCAGCCTGTGTCAAGTTGACACAAAACTAGCCAGTACAATGAGCAAAATTTCTCATGTATTCACAGTTATTTTCCTTGCAATTTTTTTCATTTTTGGACAACATATAGTAATTTTAATTTCTAAAAAGTGTTTATTGTACACATTGATTAAATTACTTTAAATTTATAATTATTATATAATCAGTGTGATTAAGGTCAGAATTAATAAATTATCATTTATTATGGTCCATGTACTTCAAGAAAATCATGTTTATAATATACATATGATGACAGAATTGCATTATGATATGTTAAGTGATCAAATGTAATTGTCTTTGAGAATTGAACTGATAAGATTACTAAGGGAGATATTTTCAAATACCCAGGAAGATCAAGAAAATATCAATAGGGACAAGGGTTAAGATACCAAGGTTGGAAGTAAAAAATAATTGCATTGCTTATTGAGAGAGTGAAGAATTCATGTATGACATTCACAGTTGTCTAGAAAGACAAACAACTGCTTCAGGACTAAAGGATGTGATATTCTAAACACCATCCTTTTCTCAGGAATTTTAAACGTGACTGAAGTTTGAGTTATAGACTAAAATGGAAACCACAAACTTACTCAAGTTGCCAAGACTCCAAATAATACAAATAAATACATAAAATAAACAAACAAATAAATAAATAAATAAAGTTTCTTGTCTGAGTGTTGTATCTAGTCTGTTGTACTTCATCTTGCCTCTATGCTGGGAAGACCCAAGCACTACCACAAGCAGACATCCAGGAGGAGATAGGGCAAAGTCCAAACTGAGGAGTCCTCAGCAGTCCTGTGTCTCCTTTCTTTGTACGTGGGCACTGCTGGTATACCCCAGAGAGAAGATGCCAGGACCCAGGGGTAGGAGATATCCCTTCCCCTTTGGTGCATCTATGTACCAGTTGAAGAGGGGGAGGCCTAGCCTGAGGATCTAGTCTGGTTGAAGGCTGAGGGTACAGGAGGCACTGGACAATGGAAAGTCTGCCATGCCTTAGTCCCAGGTGAATTTTGAGTTGAAAGCCTTCATTAAGGTGATCCTCAATGTAGCAGCTCCCTGAACTGATCCTTGCTTGCTCATATTGGTTTATTTGATGAAATATGTGAACACATATGCTTTACTTTGGGGTGGACCAACCATGGACTATATACCTTTTTTGAGGAAGTAATAACCAGGAAGGGAAGTTCATTGGCTAAAGACTCATAGTGATCTAGCTATTTCATTAGCATGGAGAAAAACCCCAGTTGTTATGCAGAATGGCTGAGTGCCCATGGTCCTCTCGATGGGGTGCCCTGGTTATGTGTTCCAGAAGTATAATGACAGGTTAGAGAATGGCTCCACTCCTGTCATCAAATCTCTGAGATTCTCAGTGTTTGAGTTCATTCAACTATAACATTTCTTATGCCTTTCTAGTAACATGGTTCCAACATGTCTTACACAGGTCTTTATTTTTTCTTTCACATATATATGTTAAATATATTTTAACATATATATGTATGTATGTATATATATATATATATATATATATATATATGTGTGTGTGTGTGTGTGTGTACATTAAAAGAGAGAATATTTTCTTTCTTTTTAACTTTTTAACTTCTTTTTTCTTAGTTTTTAATCTCTCTCTCTCTCTCTCTCTCTCTCTCTCTCTCTCTCTCTCTCTCTCTCTCTCTATCTCTGTGGTGTGTGCCTGTGTGTGTATGTACGACTGAAAGCCCATATACATACATACATACATACATACATACATACATACATACACACATACATGCATACATATGATTTAAGTGTCTCACAAGGTCTCTCTGAAATTTCTAAAATGTTGAATTAACTAGTTTGTTTGAATGATACACTCAGAAAAATTGATTTAACTTTGTTCCACGTGTTCATTAGTTTCTGTCAACATGACAACAACCTAAAGAATATTGGGAAGGTGGAACCTCAATTGAAGTCTCATCTCATTCAGATTAACCTGTGGGCTTTCTGTGGAGTGTTTTCCTGATGGACAAATGCATGTGGAAGATCCCAGGCAACCCTGAGGTGCACCATAGACATGTTTGCACAGCTGACTGAGCTATGGCAGTCAAAGCTGTAAGCATCACTTCAATATAGCCACTTTATCAGGAACTTCCCCTGACTGCTCCACATGATGCACTGTGATGTAGAAATATGATCTGAAATAGAGCCCTTCAGCCTTTCATCACTTGTAGTTAGTATTTTATCATAGCTCAGAAGCAATGGAACACATTTCACTTACCTTTTTTAAAAATTTCAGTTATTTTTATTATATGTTTTATTGCCTTTCTATTGCTTGTTTTATATTAATTTTGCTTTTTGTAATGCTTATTAGTCATACAGTCATTAATTTTGGAGATTTTGACAAAGTGTCAATAAAAAGAAAACTTTAAAGATAAACCATACTGTTCATATCTTAAACAAGTTTCTTCCAGGCTTTTATATAAAAACACTTAAAAAATGCTGTTCTTCGCAGTGTTCTGTGGTATGTTTTGACTATGTGACTAGGTCAGCAAAGGTGCAAAAAATGGATATTTGTTTCTCAAACCTCAGAATCCATTGAAACATACCTGATTTTATAGTTATTCCCTTTGAGGGAATTCCTAAAACACTAAGAGAGTTTATTTTCATTACCTCTAAAAGAAATTTGAACAGTTGATATGATTGTCAGATCTTTGGGTGTTTTAAGTTATTTCTTCTTATTTTTAAAATATCAGAGAATTTTAAATACTGAGGTTATGTTTGGATGCTATAAGATAGGATTCCCTGAAATGATGAGATGTTTTAGTGGGAGAAATGATCTGTCATAAAGCTTGAGGGCATGTTTCTAATTCTGATGACCTACAAGGTGGGAAGGAAAAAGCTACCAATCTTAGCCTATTCTTTGATCTCTATACACACAGGGCTGCATGTGCCTTCCTGCTCCACTCACATGACTGCTATGTAAATAAATAAAGAGTAGAGTTGTTGAAGAAGAAGAAGAGAAAAGAACTTCTTTTTAGGAATGGTTGATTTAAAAACCCTGCAATTTGTTAGTTACATAGTGATTTCCTTTAAGGCAACTTTTTCAAATTCTACTCTATAAAGCTGATGAAATTTCCTCACAATTAAGTACACCTACAAGGTAATAAAAATCTATTTCTTCTTGAACAAGTGAAAGTAGATTTATGTAATTCTATAACTTGTTGCACTTATCTGCATGGAACGTATTCCCCAATTTTGTGGGTTGAAAACACCGAGGGATTTGTCAGTCAAGGTTGGTTATTATCACTAAGTCAACTGATTTGATTTCTTTCTTTCCTTTTTTTTTTTTTTTTTTTTTTTTTTTTTTTGAAGAAAGCATTTTATTTTTTTAAAAAAAGTTTTTATTATTATTTTCTTTATTTACATTTCAAATGCTATCCCGAAAGTTCCCTATACCCGCCCCACCCCTGCTCCCCT